>NW_019154086.1:15116131-15338326 GCF_002288905.1 Enhydra lutris kenyoni
AACTGAGGGTTGATGGGGGGAGGGGCGTTGGGGGGGTGGGGTTATGGACATTGGGGAGGGTATGTGCTATGGTGAGTGCTGTGAAATGTGTAAAGCTGGCGATTCACAGACCTGTACCCCTGGGGATAAAAATATATTATATGTTTATAAAAAATAAAATTAAAAAAAAAAAACATTAGTAAAATAAATAGAGATCACACCTGGGCTAAATATAGAAAGCACTAAGTTCCTGATGGGCATCCACGCATCATAGAAATTAGACATTCCAACCTATATAGTAATTTTTAAAAATCACGAACAATGTCTTCAAAATCAAGATCATTAAAAATTAGTCACAGCAAAGACAATGACAATGAAATTTCTATATGAAGAAAAGATTTCTGAATCACACATGATAATCAAATTATTTTGAACAATATTCAATACTATAATAGTTTAGTGCAATTTAGTAATTGAGATACCCCTTGAGAGATACTTGTTTTTAATCAAAGCAAATTTAATTGAAGAGATTGTCCTCCAACTTTATCCCAAGTTAATTTCTAAATCTTACCCTGCTCTTCACTGTTCTTAAAGAACATATTATTTTACTGTTTTTTACAAGTTTTTGCAATTGAGACATTTTATTTATGATAGTATTTTACATATCTAAATTTTGCTACACTGAAGGCATGATTAAAAATGTATGGCATATATTAACATTTTAAACACATATAGGAAACAATTATCAAAATAATGTGCTGATTTTTCTAGAGGTCTACAAAAACAAACTAGCCCTTCAAAGTGTCCTAGAAATCTTTTTTTTCTTCTTTTCTGAATATAGTCTACTCATATTCTCCAAGTAACAAGTTAAAATGTGTGTGATATATTTGCCACTAAACCTTTCTGTGTGAAATGTAAACACTAAATTACCTAATAGAGTCCTATCTCAACTTCTAAATGGAATTATTTATAACTTCTTTGGAATATAATTAAATGAGCTACACTTAACCATCTGGTTATTTTGCTTCCTACAGACAATTTGCAATGGTATGGTAAAATATTTTGTTTGCTTGTGTGTTTGTTTCTTATTAAACAGGTATGATAAAACTGCCTTTGTAATCACATTTTTTCCCTGACTTTCAGAGTAAGGTAGTCCATGTGCAGCAGCCTGATGTAAAGATAAAGAAATAATAATTATTAATAGGAATAAAACAGTACCGCAAATATAATGAAAGCATGACTTGACAATGGCTAAGAATTTCAAAAGATGAAACACTCTGAGAATGTTCATCTGCATAGTAACATATTGACTAAGATTCTTTAAAGAAAGAATTATATACTTACTGAGCAGACCAGATAATTAAATAATTACACATTTTGATTGAAAAATATATGTAGTTCATTAAAACAGAGACTCTAACTTCACTTCTCTAGCTAAGCTTCTATTCAGATGCCAAGTTTGTACTTTAATTAGAACAAAAGACCGACATTAACTTCAATGCAACATAATAATTCATAATAATGATTGTATATTAATCTCTTGAGCTTGCTGGAATATAGCACATGACATATGGCATAGTACAGACACCTGTGTAGTTCTCTGGGGACTGAGGTGGTGCATATTAATTAGCCCCTGGGAAATAAAATGTTTCCTTCTGAGAAAAGCTACCTCAGTGGTTATTGGTTTACAACATCAAAGGAAGTAGAGGCAATACTGTTAGGCTCTGTCTATACTCATTAAAACATTGTCTAGATGTGAGCACTGGATCAACTGTTCCTGAATTAATTCTTGACAACATCCTGCTTAAGAAATTAGAGTAGCCATGCATTTCGTTGGCTTCAGTGATTGGGTTTTGGCTGAAAACCTCAAAATTACCATTTTGGTTACAGAAAATTATATAACTATATAATCCAAACAGGGAGTAATCTAACCAGAAGCATATTAAAATTTGAAGCAGCTCCTTTTTCTTGAATGCTACCTGAATGTGCCTCAGTTTAATCCCTTGCTTTGTAAATTTAGATACAATCTGAATATGAGATTATAAATGTCTTTACGAAAAATGTCATCTCATAATAAGCAAGGTCTCGAGCTTCTTGGCACTCCCAAGTACGCTAAAGGCATGTCAGTGTATACCTTCAAAGTAGAATGGAAATGTATACCTTGAAATTATGGAAATAAAGCTCTGGCTGATTAACAGATAAATATATATTGAGATGAATAGATCCTAAATACACTAATCCCATTGCTAGAGTATAAATAGAAAGAGAAAACAGGAAATTAAGTGAATATGGTGATGACCGGAAAAAGGCTACATTTTAAAGATTTCTTTTCCAACTGTCTTTTCAAGTTCTTGTCACCTGTAATTCTGAATTGCATAAAACTCACTTAAATGAAAAGTATTTATACGTGAAGTTTTAAACATCTTTCAGAATAGCAGATTCTGAGGCTGTTTTAAGCCCACAATTTAAATTTATGCAAGAAATACCAATTCACTAGAAACTAGGCAGAGTATTTCTTTTCTCAAATAGCACATTGTTTAGCTTTCCCTTGGGTTACATTCATGATCTTGTGATGGAACAGTTATGTTGCTGATGTATTTATTGGAATATGTGGATCCATTTCCCTTCCACTCAACACGTGGATTGGCAGTTTAAAATAATTCTTTTCTACTAGGAGAATGTATGGCTAAGGCACATTTAAATAGCCTATTAAACCAATGAGATGACAATGTGTTACCCTCAGAGAAAGCTTAATTTTTGGAGTAATTAATTATACATTCACAGAATGTCTCTTGAGAACATTTTTGGCTAGGTCTACCAATTTATTGTGCAAATAATTATAGTTTTTTATTGGAGGCAAAGTTGCTGATTCATTATTAGGCAGATGGTAACAGATCATTGTTTATTTTATTTTCATGCACCTATTTTTTCAATGGGGAAATCTACTGTATGCCGTGTGTGTGTATATTGTGTGTGTGTATGTATTTTAAAAAGTCAATTAGTTTTTCTGAATCTTTAAGGATGATATAAAACTGTGGTTGTAAATCCCAGCACCTGCTCTTCTTTTTTTTCAGCGAAATTATACAGGCATTTTGAGGAGGAAATTGTGAAATATGTGGCTTCTCGTCTCTTTTTATGTCGTTTCATCTAGTTACCATGATATTTTACAATGGTACACTTATTTTTAATGCATTTATAGATAGCTTCTAATTTATCTACACACGCCCACCATTGCTAGGGTGGGCCAACATTATAGGGAATGATGTAATTTGTTTCTTCAAACTCTTTAATTAAACTAGTAAAACGGCAGGCTACACAGTCTGATCAGTTGTGCAGAAATACATTAAAATTTTCAGTTACATCACGTTCTATAACCAAAAAATTCTTCTGATGTTTTCTGCAGCACTCAGTGTGAGGAACACGGGACTGAATACCAGAAAACCCAGCAGGGAGACACCTCAGCCATTTTTATTAGCTGTGGAATTTTGGACAAGTCGCTCAACCAAATGTCTTCATTTCTAAAATGGGTTACTGTGGGGGTTCAGTTAGAAGAAACAAATATGTGAAAAAGTCTATAATACTGCCTGACACGTAGTAGGCACAGATGTTAGCTGTGTCTGCATCCTTTCATCCTTTTTTTTTTTTTTTTTTTTTTTTGAGAGATGCAATGGTTTCTCTCTGTCTCTTTTCTTCTAATGGTGCCATTAACAGCAAAGTTTTGGGTCCTTCCTGTTATCATGACTCTTTATTTTATTTACATATATTACCAAGTAATGCTTCTCAAGACCCAGGATCAATGTAGATTAGAAATTCTTAAACTTAAAATTCAGTGTACTTGAATATTAGCTGAGCAATCTTGCTAAAGATGAGCATTCCTAGGCCTCACTCCTCCAAATCCATATTTGGGAAATACTGATTTAGACTGCTGATTTAATACAAAGCTAAAACGTCCTCTCTTAGAAGCATTTTACTCAATGTTCTCCTTCCTGGTGTCATGTAGAGACATTTCTCCCAAGTACCCAGTCTTGGTGTCCTTTTCCTGGGTTCCCTGTGGGGACAGGGAACTATAGACAGTTCCATCTATAGTCAGAGAATGAGCGAACCCTTAATTAAAAGCAGTGATTCCATCCCTATTATAGCCTCTGGTTAAATTGCTAGTCACATAGAATGCACTGGAAAAAAACATTTGTAGCCCTAGCACCTCAGGGAGAGGACTGGACATACTGCATGAAAAAGCAGAGAAATTTAAATTCCAGTGTTTTTTAGTTTAGTGTCTTTGCTACTAACTAACCCATGGACTATATCATGTTGCTAATCACTTTGGCTTCACTCACTTCCTCTGATGAGAGTGACAATGCTTTCCCTGGCTAAAGGTACTATCCCAGGGCTTAGACCAGAACGTCTCAGGCTTTCTTTTCATGCAACCTCCGCTCTTCCACAAAGGGCAGTAGCTCACGCATACCTTTCTTGAACCCAAATTTAAGTGGTGAATGTATGCCATATTTTCTTGGGAGAGTAACCATTTGTGACTCATTGTGCCCTGGCACCATTCTATAAACGAAGGATTGTGAGAAGTACCAGCCATCCGGATATCTCCGCAACAGTTTGGACCTATCAATTCACCAAAAACACTTGTAATTAATTTGCATAGGATTTTATTTACTTGGATTTGTTAAGGAAAAAAAAATTAAAATGATATAAATTTAGAGGAACACCATAGCAGTGATGTTCTAGTTAAGAGGTTTGTTGTAGCCGAAGATCTAAAGCAGCATCTATAGAATTAGTGGACATCTGTTTTAATTATAATTTACTTTCTTCACATAATCTCTTAAATAGACTAATAAAAACATACTAGTACATAGTTAATTTTAGCTTTTTTTTCAAATAGCAAATATATAATCTAGAAGGGAGAATACATAATATTGAGATTTTTATCTATGCAATGGGGTTTATGTAGGTATGCGATCTTTAGACAAAAACGTACAAATATGTATTTTGTGCTCTCGACAGTCTTACCGACTAAGGGAGTGAGTTTCCTTAGGATTTTGTTTTCAAATGATAAACTACCAAACTAATGATTATTTGCTTGTGCTTGCTTTAAATTCAGCTTCATCTTCAAAATGTCGTTTGGTTTATATTAACTTCAACTATAACAAAGAACTAGAAGGAACACATGAAAGCTTGATTAAATATGGAGGATCCCTCGGTAGAAAGCATTCTCTTATTTGGCCCTGAACAGTGTTTGTGTGTGTCTTTCCCCTCTGTTCTGCTATTGATTTCTGTGGACCAGAAATCAGGGCACTGACACTGAGGCACACAAGAAGCTGGTCCTCTTAGCTTTTCCTTGTAGATACTCCTCAACATAGGAAATATTTTCAAACAAGCACACTGGTTTCCAAAAAAATGTGTAAGGTAGTTTCATTTGTCACTTAAAAATATGCACACACAGGCAACTCATAGGAAAATGGATTTCTGCTTGAATTATCCAGCTAATTGCATCAACTCTCCTCTTTGCCTTGAGCATATCAACATTACTTATGATAGGAACAGCTGACCCTTATAAATCAATTAATCAATACTGATTAATTCTTTCCCCTCAGCTGTAGCTTTTCATTAAACCAAGAGTAGGTTCACGCTTATCTATAAAAACTGGAGACTTCAACATACAAGCATTGGCTGTAATGTTGCTCTGGTGGAGTATCTACAAAGGGAAGTGTGTCTGGGTGTTGTGTTAGGTGGAGACAATTCACATAAAATATACTGAGGGTACGTTTCCTAAGGGGAATTGCTTTATTCAATACCAAAAGAACATTTCTAAGGATAAAGCTCAAAGTTCAAACTGTCACCGAACAGATAGAATGTTGGGCTTTTGGGGAAACAGTGGATGCTGGGGCCATTTCATGACAATGTCAGTATGAAAAACTTCATTTTCCACAGGAGAAAACTGAAGTGTGGGAAAGACACACTCTTTTAGTAACACTGTATTTTCTGCATAAAATTAGAAGCATGAATATTTGCTACACTTTCATCTTAGTCACAATGAAGGATAAAGAAGGAAAAATATCAAAAGCCTCTTCACAGAATTAAGAAGTTTTCCATTGATCAAACAACTATTTCTTTCATTGTAAGTCCTTTTTGTCAGTGGCAGAAATAGCAATTTGATGCTTTTCAAGATAGTTCGGGTTTTCAAAGAGAAACTTTGCTACTTTCCTGTGGAAATTACATGGTTTTCTGTTAAAACCGCCTTACAGGAAGGAGTTTCAGAAAAAAATACAAGAAGGAATAGCGATGCAAAATGCTTTCATTTTAGAGTAGCTGGGTTT
This sequence comes from Enhydra lutris kenyoni, assembly GCF_002288905.1. Taxonomy (NCBI): domain Eukaryota; kingdom Metazoa; phylum Chordata; class Mammalia; order Carnivora; family Mustelidae; genus Enhydra; species Enhydra lutris. The sequence goes on from NW_019154086.1 coordinate 15,122,434, forward strand.
CAGTGCTTCCAACAGAACCAACAGAAGAAGAAATCAGAAATATTTTCTCCCTCATAAGACATATATCACTCCTGAAATTTGTACAAAATCAACTGAAGCAAATTAGGGGTTTCAAAGCTAGTCACCTTATAAGTTGTTAGGAAAAAATTTGCATTTAAATTGCTCTGTGCAACTACTTTGAGATTTTCCCCTGGAATGTTTATGGCTCTTTTTTTCATTAATACTTAAAAAATACAATTTCATAACCAGTGTATTACTACATCTAGTTGTATTACGAACAGGCACTTCATTTCATAAAATAGAAACATTCAAAGTGGTTTTGGTCGACCAATCAGTCAGTCGGAATACTTGAATTCTTCATATTGAATACTTACTAGTGAAGTTAATCTGAAATCATATCAACTCTCCATTTCTATTACAGAAACTAGGTCATTAATAGCTTCCATTCCTATATGTTTTAACTTCCATTCCTATATGTTTTATCCCTAGCAGTGAAGATTGTCCAGAACATCTTGGAACTTTTCCCCCCACATATTTTATATATACAAAAATACAGCAGATTTCTTTTTAATACATAAATCTTAAGGATTATCTCAATAACTCGCTTTGACATATTCAGAGATGTCGATATAAGAAAATATTAAATGTGCAAAATGCTCTTTTATATGTACATTTAAAAATACGATGTCATAATAGCTTTAGACTTGTATAAAAAGTCACTGGGGGGAAAGTCTTCAATGTCAGAAAATCCGGTTAGATTAGAGCTTTTGCTTGAGGAATTGTAAACAAACTTTTTAAATGCTGAGAGTTTACTCAGTTCTTTCCAGCCAAGACATCCTCGAATACATCAAGTCCTGCTTTGAAGTAAACCTGAGCTGAATTAATGCTGTTCAGCACCTCTGACAGGGCTTCTTGAAGGCTCTCGTTTGAGGCAAGTAACTGGTAGCGCTCCTGTGCCTTCAGGAGGATTGAAAACTGGCTTGTCTTCTCATCAAGGTGGTACAGGATATTTCTAAAGAGAAATAAGGAATGTGTAAATGTCATAGGCACAATGCTCTTTTCATATCAAACATCATAATAACTATTTCCAAGAAACAGTGGCATTTGCAGTAAATGAAGAAATTATAAAAATACCATATCATCATTTTCCAACCTCTCATGAATTGAATGCAGACATGGGTCATCAAGTTTCCTATAGTGATGAGAGATAATTAGACATTATATGCCCCCTCATGGAAGTGTACAATACTATCTGTGAAATAGAATGAAGTAGTTCTGCTGAAAAAGTTGAATCTGAATCTGATGAAGCTTCTAAATCTAATTGCTAATAAATACGAGAGACAGAGAAATACCTTAAATGATGCAATGATGTGTCATTAGCAAACGGGAACCATGGGAAACTCTGTAGGACAAATCACCCTGCTTAGTCCACAAATAATTGCAATAAAAAATAGGTGAAGGAAAAACCTCCAGACTAAGGTTTGCCAATCTCGGCCTCCTTGACCTTTGTGGCTGGGTGATTCTTTTTTGTGCAGTTGTCCTATGCATTACAGGATGCATAGCAGTATCCCTGGCACCCACCCACTAGACACCAGTAGCTCTCTCCTTTGGTTGTGTCATTGAATTCAGGCTGCTGTAACAGAATACCAACACTGAGTGGCTTGACCAACAAAGGTTTATTTCTCAGTTTTTGGGCTGGAAGTCTGAGACCAAGGTGCCAGCATGGCTAGGCTCTTGGTTGGAGTCTTCTCCCTGTTTCCATTCTCACAAGTCCCTCTATGGTGCACACACACACACACACACACAGAGAGAGAGAGAGAGAGAGAGAGAGATCCTGTGTCTTCTCCTCTTTTTATAAGGGCATTTGTCCCATCATGAGGGCCGCACCTCCATGAACTCATCTAACCTTAATTAGCTCCCAAAGTCCCCACCTACAAATACCACCATGTTGGGGTTAGCGGTTTAACTCATATATTTTGGGAGGATACAAGCATTCAGTCCATAGCAGTTGTGAAAACCAAAAATGTCTCCAGACTGCCAAAACTGTCCCTGACAGGGCAAAATTGCCCCGATGGACAGTTACTGCTTTAGACCAAAAGAAACATATCAACCAGTCATGAAGTATAGACTTTACCAGACTTTTACTCAATCTGTTTAAAGTATGAGAAGCAGTGCAAAATTGACTACTAATTGGAGATTTGTTAATTATTAAGGAATTGTTAATATTTTAGGTGTGATGATGTTATCATCGTATGTTTTCAAAAAGTGTCCTTATTTTCTAGAAATACATAGAGTAATATTGCAAATGTAAGATTATATTGTGTCTAGGATTTTACTTCAAAACATTTGGGAGGAAAAAGGGGAGTGGAGCCATGGACGGTATAGATGGAACAAGATTGACCATTAGTTAAAAATTGTTGAAACTGGATAATAGAATGTATTATACATTCTCTCTTCTTTTGTATATATTTGATATTTAGAATACTATCTTCTCATAAGTGTGGAGTGTATATTAAATGGTGCCCTGAAATTTATCCAAATTTCTTAGAAAGAAGAATTTGGCCTTGAGCAAATCTACTGTGGTCCCTTTTATCATTGATAGATAGAAAGAGATGCATTTTGGCAGAGAACTATGGATTATTACATCATTTCACGTATTCCCAGCCCAAACTAGGTGAAATTCCATGGTCTGATGAGAGAAGCAGATATAAATAATTAAAATACAGGTGTCTATCAAATTAAAAATGAAAAGTGCAATGATAATAGATGACGTGTTGCCATTGAAAAGGGTCAGAAAAAATTTCATAATAGAGAATATTTGAGCATCTTCTTGAGTCACAGGTTACAAAGGCTTAGGAAAGGAAACAAGGTGGAAAGCAGAAACAGCACCCTATGCAGGAGGGATAGTATATCCAAAGGTACACATTTCTAAAATAGTTTGGTCTGCCCAGTAAATCAATGTCAGTGTTTCTGTATGAACAATGTGCAAGGCCAGCGGGCAGCTATAGAGGAGCTGGGAGAAGATATCCAGCCATCCTAGTGACCCTTCTGTACCAAGTGAAGGACATCTCACTTTTTCTGAAAGGCATAAGAAAGCAGTGAAAGGTTTTAAGCAAAAGAGAAAGGTTATGAGATTTTATTTGGCATGATCACTTTGTAATATAAAGCCTGGAGGACCACTTAGTCCAGATGAAAGGTGACAAAGGTGTGAGTTACACAGTGATGGTTAATTTTGAAAAGATGAAGGGCCACGGTACAGATTTAGCTACCTTATACTTTCCCTAACACTAACCTCCACTTAGAGAGAGTTCTGAATTCTTTTCTATCTCCTCCAAACTCCTCTACCTCAGCTTCTCCCAAACTTACCACTTTGTATTCTGTGGTTTACGTAATCTACCTAATCAATCATGCCAGAACCCTGCAAGTCATCTCTTTTCCTTATGTATCTAACTGGTCTCTGACGATACTGACTTCCACATCTTTTCAGTGTCTTTTCTTCTCTGCTATGTGACACTGCACCCTATATTTGCAAGGATATGCCATGATATCATTGCTTTCACATAGGGTTGAGAAAGACATTACTTCTTTATCAGGTCTCATTTAGTGTTGTGAATACAGGAGATCTTCAGTCATGGTGATTTAATTACCTAATTTTTTATCAGGCTTAGTTCAGCGATGGGAACTTAGTAGATCCTCAATCATATTGGTATAAATTACATCAATCCACTTTGTTTTGCATTTTAAGCTTTAAATATTTAAGAATAAAACTGTCTTAAATTTCTGATCGTGGAGAAAAATTTAAGTTAACAATAAGTACATAGTGGGAGGCAGTAGGGCAGAAGATCCTTAAACTCAGAAGCTATTTCATTGAATTTTTCAAAACAGATAATTTAAAATGAGAACTATCCTTAATGATCCAAGATCCTTGACTTTTGTGCTGTGAATAAACTTGGCATTATACGAATTAAATAGAGCAGAGCAAGAAAGGTACTTTCTAGATTCCAAATATTCTTGAATTCAGGTATAAAATTTGTATTAAGAAACATATATTCCCTGAATATGGGAGGGGCAAAAACATCTTCCAAACGGAGTGGCAAGTGGATCATGTATAATTTTCTGGTCACAAATTGTACTCAGAAAAATTTGCATCTGTTTCCACAATTAGAACACTCTTTTTAAAACAGAAATTTCCCTTCTGCCACTTCCATAGTATTCATAAAATTAGAGAGATTGTCAGAAGAAGCCATTCAACCATGCTAATATAATCATATAACCCATTATACATGTACATACATACAGTATCCATACGTACATGTTTTTATGTGTAGAAGTTTTTATTTTATTAAAATAACTTAAAATAGTGAGAATTAGTGAAATACTTAATGACAATTTCCCTAAATATTAGTTTTACTACTTTTACATCATTAAGGAGGGTAGGAAATAAAAGAAACCAAATAATACAGAGGAACATTGATACGACCATGGAATTTTTCCAAATGGAGATAAAATTGCCTCAGATAGTCACATGTATTCTCCTACCTGCCACAGCCTATACAAAAGTTACTTTTTTCATCTTTACATAATCTTTTTCAATTGCCATTTTTAAAAAAGGAGTGGGTTTTTAGTGTCAGGATACCTACCAAATGTGTGTGTGTGTGTGTGTGTGTGTGTGTGTGTGTGTGTGTGATAAAGGAAAATTACTTAATAACTGAGATCTTTTGAGGATAAAAAGTTTAAAATAAATTTAATTATTCAATCAATTAAAAGTACTCTTTTATAGATAACATACTGTTTGCAATAAGAATAACTAAATTAGTATAATAAAATAGTTTTAAGTTCTCTCCTTCTACTTTGTAAGTTTTCTGTTTAACTATAAGTAGTCCACAGCAAATATATTTCCAGAATGTAAGAATGCAAAAGATATTTTGAAAAGCTGTACCAAATAGTTCCCATTCCTGAAAGGCATATTGTTAAGCATGCTGACAAACAAAAGTATTATAATCTTCATTATCCAGAACTGCCTCTTAAATGAGTTGAATGAGTGCAATTAATATATTATGGGGAACATGTTTAATAATTTTTATACTAGTATAGTGACCTTTCCACATTTTCAAAATCTACTGGCACAAAATACATCCCTTCATATACATTCTATGGTTATTAAATGTTAAATATTATTAATATTAAATTTAATGATAAGATATTAATAAAACATGCTCATAAAAGGTTACAAGATTAATCCCTCAGTGACAATTCATTTAATCATGAGCACAATCTCTAATATATATATATCTCTAAAATTTCAGCATAACTACTATAAGGTATCTAGAAGGGTAATAAGGTAGAAGAATAAAAAAATATCCTTAAAAGGATGCTTAGGTCTAAAACACAAGAAATATAATTTCTCTCTTTTTTTTTTTTAACTGGAAAGCAATACATGTACTTCTTAAAGACCAATGCAATAGAGTCTGTAGTGTGCCAACATTTGCTTTTTCTAAGTAGTAAGCAACACAGTAACATACTTTTATAATGACTGTAAACAAGCCAAGTGAATAGAAATGGATCCTTTTTTGGTTTGTGAAATTCCACCAGGAGCTAAACACATTTCCATATGCTACATGATTCAAGTAGTAAGCTGCGGCAAGCTATTATGTAAGATAAACACTCATATCCATTTCTACCCAAATTGGATACAAATCAGCATAAAACTACAAATATTGAGATTCTACTTGAAGATAAGTAGCCAGATTCTTTCATCATAATGTAAGAAAAAACTTTCATTTTGGGGAGCTGCTGATATAGCTTAAGTTAGTTGATCGTTATTGTGATAGAAGTTTTTTTACCTGGATAGATTGCTTTATCTTATAAACAAATTTGGGATAACAAAAATATCTTTTTTAAATTTTCATGAAAAAAATAATTTTTCCTACTGATTTCCAGAAGTAGCTCATCTTTTCCTATCTTTCTTTTGTGTACTAAATGTGTACTGATTTTTAAAAGATTTTATTTATTTATTTGACAGACAGAGATCACAAGTAGGCAGAGAGGCAGGCAGAGGGAGGGAGAGAAGCAGGCTCCCCACTGAGCAGAAAGCCTGATGCAGTGCTCCATCCCAGGACCCTGGGATCACAACCCGAGCCCAAGGTAGAGGCTTAACCCACTGAGCCACCCAGGCACCCTTAAATGTGTACTATTTAGCTTTCCACTTATATAAAATAAATTTCTGTATTTGGAACCCTTTCTCAAAAAAGTATCCTCATAGTATTTTAGTTTTAATATTTGAATGGAAGACAAAAATCAAAGCCCAGCCATGTTTTTACATTTCATCACATACATTTTCATGTATTTCTTAGTTCTCAGAACTTTCTTACACAGTCAATCATTAACTCCAAGTACCCCCAGATTATTCTTGGGGAGACAAAACTACTATACCATTTTTAATATGCAAATGATTCTTGCCTTTGAAAATATTTTAAATTAGATCAGTGATTCTGGTGGAAGCTTCTAAGCCAAAAGCTCTTTGTATTCTCATAAAAGTCTCCAGAATTAAATCTCAAATAAATGGAGTTAAAAGATTTCAATAACATATCCTATATCAGGGGCACCTGGGTGGCTCAGTGGGTTAAAGCCTCTGCCTTCGGCTCAGGTCATGATCTCAGGGTTCTGGGATCGAGCCCTGCATCGGGCTCCCTGCTCTGCAGGGAGCCTGCTTCCCCCCTCTCTCTGCCTGCCTTTCTGCCTACTTGTGATCTCTGTCAAATAAATAAATAAAAATCTTTGAGAAAAACCCAACATATCCTATATCAGAGTACTCAAATATGTCTTGCTTTTCTCAATGATGGGTCATATTTTTCAGCTTAAAGTAGACTGGGAATTGGCAAATAACCAGTCAAAAGGCACATGTCTGGCAGGAAAATAGGGTGGAAGGAAAGTAAGAAAATACACTTGAAAATTTTCCATGTTAATAGTCTACCTTTTATAACCACTAAGGAATTATATTCCTTAATGAACCATTCCTGCTCTTACACACACCTGCTTTAGTCCAGTTCAGAAAGTTACCTTGTAGAGAGAATGGACTGTGTTATTAATTCAATAAATCACCATCTTATTTGCATACACACAACATGTATCTCAGTATGGCATGTAGAGACATCAGACCCAATTAAAATATTATTTAATTGAAATCATTTTTGTAGTTATCGTGTTTAAAATAACATTAATTCCACCCTCATGCCTATCTTCCCTCATCTATAACAATTTGGATCTTATAAATGTAATTCATACAGTCATCCTGACCCACACACAACACAAAGAGACTACTAAAAGGAAAGTGTAATACATTATTGATGACACTAATGAAATTATAACACACATCACTCATTTTAATGGGTCTGTTTCAATGACACATCACGGTGACCAGGAAAGAGCAGTGCCAAACTCAGAAACCTAATTAATAACTCCCGTAGCATCACTGAAGGAGACGAAGCATCTTTACTCAACTGACAAATCTTTCTCATTCAGCTAAGGCAAAGGCAAACTGAAGAAAATGAATTTTGAAACAAAGGGAGCTAAAGTCTTCATGAGTCATTTCCTCGTGTGTGAATTAGCAAATTAATGATGGAAACGATGACTCTCTTTCAAATGTTCCTTCTTATATCCATAAATGGTCACAGGATGCCATCCGTCTTAAACTTGAGTTAGCATTCATTATACTTCATGTTGGAAACTTCTAAATGAAATCACAGCAAATAACAAACTATGTCTTTCAAAACTGGGTATACATGCTGCATATGGAGGAAAAAAGTCCAGCTCAAAATTTACAATTGTGGCTACTTCTTTTTAATTATTATACTAACTGTACTCCATAGTTAACAGTGGATTTTTTGTAGGTATATCAACATTAGGAAAGACCATTGACTTGGTTACTATGTCCATGAGAAGTCACAAAATACATGGCTACACTACTTATAGTACAGATCTCTTTCAACAAAATTTGAATTTGGTCTATACTTGCAAAAGCAGAACGAGAATTAGGACCTTTGTGATATCACCAAGCCATAAACTCACTCCATAGACAATTGAGAATGAAATAACATGTGTAGATTGTTTACAAAAATGGCTTTCATTATTCCCCTCCTATGCAGGCCTCCTCAAAATATGACTGTAGCTCCAATCCACCAACAAATGGAGTCTATTCCCTTGCCTGCTGATTCTGGTTTGGTCTTAATATTTGCTCTGACCAGTAGAATGTGGCTTATGTGGTGAGCCTATGCTTCAGAAGGTCTGGCACACTTCTCTTTTTTTGGAAGCCTGCCAAACCACCATGTGAATGATCCTGTTAGCCTGCTGGAAAAAAAGAGAACAGAGAGAGAGAGAGGAGCTGTTCAGCTGAGGCCCTCCTATACTAGCTAGCCCCCAGCCAAGCTGGCAGCCAAAGCACTGGGTACAGACATAAACAAAGCAGAGAGAGACCCAGCCTGGCCCAAATCTGAAGAATCACCCAGCTGAGTCCAGCCTAGATGGCCATATTGAAGAATTACAGACAAAATAGAGTTGTTTTAAGGTACTAAATTTGGTGGTAATTTTCAATGGGGCAATAAATGATTGATATGAATTATAGTGTTCTTCCTCCCTGTGGGAAGGGAAAGGTTAATGTTGCTATAGGAATCAGTTCTTTTTTCTCTTTTAATAGCATTAATAAATTTAATACAATTTATGCTGTGGATTTGACTGTTCTTTAAGTGACTAGCTGAATTCAAAAGACACTCTTGAAAAATCATGCCAAACAGTCCCCCAGGATGTATGCATTACAAAGAATGTGTTTATTCATTTGAAGTTTTAAAACCTGCTTGGACTATCAGGTGAAATTTTTCCACGAACAAAAAATAAGCTAATCATTATGGCATACTGGGCTTTTTGGTTTGTTTTGTTGTTGTTGTTGTTGTTTTGTTTCATTTTAATATGGATCATCTTGCTGAGGTACAGCCCAAGAAATGAACAAAAATAATTCTGTCTGTTTGCATTAAAATTACATATAAAAGACAGCAGAGGAAAGTAGAAAGACTTAACAACTGTATTCCATGTCTCAAGACTTTTCAGTCCATCTAACTATATTATTTCTCAAGAGAAGCTCCCTGAGAAGAGGATATCTTTTAAGATATGCAGGGAAGACTCCCTTGAATGGCACAGTGCTTAATGGCTTACCTATAAACAAAAGTTATATTTCTTCACTTGAAAATTTCCCATTGAATCAAAAGGGGTCCCAGAAATCAGACAAAGATTAACACATCCTTAGCACCTTCCACAATTTGACCATTTTTTTCCTCACACTAACGTAATTGTTTCCTTGTCTTAATGTCATCACTGTTTTTTCTTCCCATCTTATTTTCCCTGTATGTATGGCTTAGACCTCAATATCTAAGGGAATTTTCTTTCTTAACTCGCTTAGAACTCATTTTCTCTTAGTATGGGAGTTTCTATCATCAGCACCCTCCAAGGACAATTTCATTTGCTCTATAGGCACTTGGCAATTAACATAAAAATACATTTCCTTTAATCTATACTCCAAATATTTGCATTTTCCCTTTCTCCATTATTCTTTCCTTACCTTCATTACCTTTAGTAAACAGCAATGCTGAGGTCACAAAACCAAACAAAATAAGTAATTCAGGTTTTTCTTCATTTATTTTTTTATTTCAGTAATGAAAGGGGTGTGAAATATTTGTTTTGAAAAGTTCACTCTAAAGGCAAAAGTTTATAATTTAGGCTGTGTCTATTTAAACAAAGTGAGTAATTGAGCCAATATTGATCTTTTTGCTTATTCTACTCAACAGCCCTTATTAAACATCTAATATGAGTAAGTTGCTATGTTAGGTGCTCAAGGATAGAAAAGAGTTTAAAGTCTATGTTAAAAGCTAAGCACATAATGAATAAATTATTATTTTAATGTATATTTATATAATGCATTTAGAATGCATTCTATGGCATGAGATTATTTAATTTCCTATTTTACAAAACTTTTCACCTTATTTTATATATATGTGTATATATATGTATATGTGTGTGTGTATATATATGTTTATATATATATATATATATATATATCTTAGACTATTAGAAAATATTGGCTTTGTTATGAAATTTTTTGTGTATCTTATCTCTCTAACTATGTCATATACTCTTTATCGGCATACGGTACAATTTCTATAAGTATTCTACCCAGTGTTCACCACGTGTCTTATGGTTTGTGGAAAAATCTCCAGGGGCAGACCCTGATAGTATCAGTTAAATTTGGTTCATCTGATTCCAATCACCATAATATTGATTCAGATAACATAGTCCTAATCAAGTCAGCATATGGTAATTCCTTAATCAAATGGATTATTTCAACAATGGGCATATGTTGGAAATTGAATTTGAAGGGAGATTTCCTGCAGGATTCTAAGATTTAAAGACCTGCTTTTGTGAGAGAACCATTAAAAGTTAATCCCTTTTTTGCTTTTGAATAGTAACGGTTATGGATATGAAATGTGAAAATGGTACATCTCCTTTTTCCAACGGGAGGAAAGTCACATGGAAGCAGAGCTAAGAGACAGGAATGTATTCCTTGGTCATATGATAGAGATGCTGAACCTAAAATCTGCTTTTCTCTTGACTTTCAATTATGTGAGTCAAGATACTTTACTACTTTGTGTAGGGTTTTATACTACTTTCCATCAAATGTATCCAGATATACAATAGTTTTTAATTATATAGTTATTAAAAACATAAATATTTTCCTTAATAACTATAGATATTTTTTAACCTGAAGATTTACATAATTTATTTAGCTGATGTTTGAAAATAACTTCTTTGAGGTAAAAAATGTATGGCTTCCCTTAAATAACAAGTATGTTATTTGAGATGATTTGAAAACATAGAAATTAACAGAACAATAAAGTGTATAACTTTAGCTAGAAGGAAAACTAGGTATAGAGTGACCATCTGAAGCTATGAATGTCGATCACAAAGGTTGAAGGAATTTAATGAAGGAATCAATGTTTTAATGTAAAATTATTCTAAAAAACTAGGAGGATTACTTTTCAGATTTTACAAAATTGTTACATCTTAACTTACTAAACATTCACTTTGTAAATGTGACAAAAAATGATGTTTTAAAGGAACTCTGGTGCTATTCCTTAACTGTAAATTTTTTCACAATTTACAGGAGTATTACTATCTGTAACTATTTTTGCTAGTATAAGGAAATAAAATGCTGTGGTTTGTACCTGTAACAGATTCATATGCAGTTTACTATGCAAATTAAGAAAAAACTAAAATCACCTAATTTTGCAGTCCTATTGTTTTCAAAATGTAATACTGCATAGGCAAATTTCTATTATGTTGAAGTTAATTGTAAAAAAATATACATTGTAAATAAATAGTAGAAATATCTATTCTTTGCTTAGGGAACTCAGAAAGAAGATATAATCATTTGCACTCTGAGTTGTGGGTGTCATAGGATTGAAAATGGTCCACAGGCGCTCAACTCAAATCAAAAATTAATCATGTTTAATTTAAGAAAATATAAATTTATTGAAAATGTGTATACTGTATAATCTCATTTATATGTGGCATCTAAAAAACCCAAAAGCATAGGAAGAGAACAGATTGGCGGTTGCCAGAGGCAGCATGGGATTGGGGGGTGTGGGGAGGGGAAAGGGTACAGGTGATCAAGAGATACAAATTTCCATAAACTCCCAGTTATAAGGTAAATAAGTCCTGGGGATGAAATATAAAGCACGGTGACTATAGTTAATATTACATTGGATATTTGAAAATTTTTAAGAGGGCAGATCTTAAACGTTCTCATCACACACACACATACACACACACACACGAATCTGTAACTACACGAGGTAATGGATATGAACTATAGTCATTGTGGTAATTGTTTTGTAATATATAAGTACATTAATTATGTTGTGTACCTTAAGCTAAAACAATATTATATGTCAATTCCATTTCAATAAAACTAGAAAAAATAAACATGTTAAATATGTAAAAAAGTATGTGTGTGTATATATATACACACATACACACACATTTATAGTATTATATCAGTAAATATATATATATATATATATATGTTATAATTCACAGAAGTGATGAAAAACATTTGAGACCCAGGCACTAATCAAGAGAAGTTAAGTATCACAGAGTACTTCCAAGATTCTGCTAGAGAAACAGGTTCATGTCCCTGATGTCTGTTTGACACAGTGATACCACCAGAGATTTTATCTTTACCATGGCAGCATTGCTGCTGTCTCTTAACATTGACTCAGACACTGTCAGAGTCTTGATCCACAACTAGCATGAATAATCTTGAATTGCCCCTACATTTTTGCATCACTTATTTCAGATTTAAGGACCTGGGAGAGATCATCCAATTGCCTGGTCCCTTACTCAGGGAAAAAAACAAAAAACAAAAAACAAAAAACTATCTGGACCTATGCAGCTTCTGCGTGGGGAGATGAGCATTGCTTCCTACCAAGCTCATAGGAAATTCTCCTCATATAGGAAAGAAGATCTGACAATAGGCAGTAATAAATTTTAGAATATCAACCCAACAGTTATCTACTGTAACTGTGATGGTAACATCACAAACACCAGTGATGGTAAGGGAAAGTATATTCCAACAGGATTCTCTTGAAATAATCCTCTAGATTTTTGTTCTACTTCATAGCATATTCTTCCCTTCAATTAAAAGTTAGCAAGTGCTCTATAATATTCCAGCAGTGGTTATTGAATTAAATGTGTATAAGAATAACCTGAGGAAATTTTAGGTCTGCAGAAGAAATTAATATACAATGGGTCTGAGATACATTAAAGGAGTCTGCATTTTTCCTACTTTGTTTTTTAAACCATTTGGGAGAAACCCATACATCCTTAATACTTCCCTCCAGTGAATTTTTAAGTAAGAGGTCTTGTCTTGTTTACAAACAGGTTTCTTCCAGTGACATGTGCCATTATATACAAAATCACATCATTTAATTAACATTATGTAAATAATGACATATTAAGTGTAAAAGAAAGTTATTCCTATAAAATGTGTTGGGAATGTGTTAGAAAGACTCACAAGTATTAACTGCTAAAATGAAAATGTTGGGTTATATGTGGAGAGATCACTGAAACGATTATTAACAAAAGGAAGGAAAAAATAAAGTGGCAATGGAGAGGAAAAAATATCTGCCCCTAGATTGTTTTACAAGCAACTATTTCCTGCTCCAAAATGAGAAGACAACCTGGAAATCTTAAATGATTCATTCTTAGTGTGACTTAAACAGGAAAGTAAATCTAGAATTTAAACTCTTGGAATAGTCCTCAAAACAGTCCCTGGTCCTGTATCAATGACTGGTGAAGCATTCTAGTTAAAATAAACTGCCTTTTCAATCATTGGGTTCTGATTATGTCAGATAAAAGGTGCACATCCTTTTATCTGACATAATCAGAACCCATCAATGGTTCCCCAAAAAGTTGAAAATAGAGCTACCCTATGACCCAACAATTGCACTACTGGATATTTACACTAAAGATACAAATGTAGCGATTTGAAGGGGCACGTGCACCCAAATGTTTATAGCAGCAATGTCCACAATAGCCAAACTATGGAAAGAACCTAGACGTCCATCAACAGAAGAATGGATAAAGAAGATGTGGTGTATATATACAATAGAATACTATGCAGCCATCAAAAGAAATGAAATCTTGCCATTTGCAATGACATGGATGGAACTAGAGAGTATTATGCTTAGTGAAATAAGTCAATCAGAGAAAGACAATTATCATATGATCTCCCTGATATGAGGAATTTGAGAGTGGGGGGTTTGGGGGTTAGGGAAGGAAAAAATGAAACAAGTTGGGATTGGGAGGGAGACAAACCATAAGAGACTCTTAATCTTACAAAACAGACTGAGGGTTGCTTGGGGAGGGTGGTATGGAGAGGGTGGTTGCGTTATGTACATTGGATGGTATGTGATATGGTGAGTGCTGAGAAATGTGTAAGCCTGAAGATTCACAGACCTGTACCCCTGGGGAAAATAATACATTATATGTTAATAAAAATAATTTTAAAAAAGGATGTGCACCTTTTTTAAAAAAAAAGATTTTATTTATTTATTTGACAGAGAGACACAGCGAGAGAGGGAACACAAGCTGGGGGAGTGGAAGAGGGAGAAGCAGGCTTCCTGCAGAGCAGGGAGCCCATTGTGGGGCTCCATCCCAAGACTCTGGGATCATGATCTGAGCAGAAGGCAGAAGCTTAATGACTGAGACACCCAGATGCCCTGGATGTGTACCTTTTAGGCAATATATAATCAAACCTTACTTCTAAAAATAGGAAGACAAATTGGTATCATTTTGAGTTCCATTTCTCATAGACTGGTGGTTGTGGTTTGAAGTGCTAGGTTGACAATGGATTTGTGCCCATTTGAGGCCCCAAAATAAAGGAGATCTGTTATTACTTAGACTCTTATATGTAAACCCTCCTTCACTTAAGATATTTAGCCCATTCTCTTGGTAATAATACATAGGTTTCTTGAAGTAATCAGTGGATGTATAAACCAAGCTATCACAAAAGAGGGAGAAAGCCTCCCTCTTTAGTTGGTTTTGCTAATTCACATATAATCAACTCCCATAATCCATTCTTAATTTATATTCTAACTTCCGTTGTTTTCTCATTTTCCTGTTTATTAATTTGAATTAACTGAATATTTTCTAAATTTCTCCTTTACTGGGTGCTCTAGACTGTGGACTTCTGTTTGTTTAAGCAATAGTCTAATTTGTTATTAATCAATTATATTATATTTAAAGAAAATTAAAATTTATGTATTTTTCTTAAATAACTCTGATTCACAGATAATAGTTATTTTGCAAGGTATAAATGTCACTAAAATAAAAACTAGTGTTTGAAGTAATAGACTTTATTTGATGAGTTCAGTTACTTTAATCTATTATCTACCTTCTTTCTTGAATCCTAATATTTAACATATGCAAAAAAAAAATCACATGCAGTTCTTAACTAAACTCTTTGAACTGTGGCCCCAAATAGAGAGGAAGAAAAGTAATTTGTCCTTTGCACTGGACATCTGGATACCAATCATCTTGAAATTTTATTCCAAACATAATAAATGTTCTGGCAGACATCTTAATCCAATATTCTGAAAATATCGCTAAGTGAATTCGAGCCATATAAAGGCAAAGACCTCTTGTAGTACAATGTGTGTAAAGTATGTAAATGGGCAATCTGTGAGAGGATTGTTCAATTCCATAAATTACATTGAGATGATTAGGTCATATATATGATTATGTTATAGAATTTTAGTATTTTTAACATTTAAAAGAGGACAGATCCAAGAAAATCTACCATTGGATAAAAACAGGAGAAAAAATGTGTTAACAACCATACTAATGTCATAATATCTAAGAAAATCTAGGAAGAATTTTAGAGCAGAAGATGCTAGAAATCAAAGCAAAGTAATTACCTTGAGAGCTCACTTAGGAAGTACTTATTAAGCACCAAGGACTATGTGGGATACAAAAGAATTAGGGAAGTTATCTCAGTTTCAAAATTTTAAATGGAAAAGAGTGAACAGTTTCAGAGTGAGTAGTTTCAGAACTCTCGTCTTCTGCATATGTGGCTAACATATTTAAATCCATGCAAAACTCTGAAGTTAGAGAATTCTACCAGTTTTTCTTGCTCAAAAGACCTCAAAATGTAAAATAAATTTCTAATAATGTTGTATATTTTGTCTTTTTTCCCCCTTAGAAAGAGAACATTCAGAGATGTTGGAGATCATGTCTAAAAGGTAAAGATACCAAAATTTGATAGACCGATAAAGATTTGAATGGACATCATAGCCTATTATGTAACTTTATATTGTTTTATTTTCCATAATTAATTACACTTGATAATTCTTCACCTTATATAGAGTCAGATGTTCATAGTTTCCAAGAAACTTATCTTATGACCAAATAGCATAACTACTAATACTATGGCTACTAACAGAATTAAAATATATTGTAGATCTATTTTTTCCCCATTATTTTAGAAACTCTTATAAAAACCCAATTAAAAGGAAATGGCAATATTTTAAAATAGGTAAATACAAATTTATATATGTAATTTCTGCTAATTTGAGATATAATTAGAAGATAAGAGGATATAAATTTCAAACAAGTATGTAACCAGTTTTATTTAGGTGTTTTGATTTTTTTTTTTTTTAAGTGGGCTTCATATCCAGCACAGAACCCAGTATGGGGCTGATACCCACAACTGTGAGATCAAGACCTGACCCAAGATCAAGAGTTAGCTGCTGAACAAATTGTGGCCCAGGTGCCCCACAATTTTATTTAGGTTCTAATTTTTATCTGAATTTTCAGATATTTCATCCTTTAAAAATCAGTGTTGACTATAAAATTCAAATTACTTATTTCAAAGTAAAGAGAAAATTATTTATCAGAACAAAGCATGCCAGCAACTAGTAGTGAGTAATTAGCTTCAACACTAGTCTCTTATGTACCTTTTAAAGATAATGAACAGTTGAACCCAAAGACAAAATAAACCCATGACAAGAGCAAAAATAATGATTTTTTAATCTTTAAGTAAATCAAATAAGTGTAATAGGAAAACATTCATCATAGAATATTTTTAATCATTTCTAGTCTTAATCTTGTGTGATTTTGATGTTACGTATTTAAAAAGAGATTTTATATAATCAGGTAAACTTTGCTTTTCCTTTTCAGTGGAATTTGGAAATTGTTATTCCTTTCCCAAATGGAGATGAAGTATAGTGATATCAATTGTTATTGCTACTATTGAGCAGCAATGAATAAATAGACTTTGAAGATAAACCATACCTGCTCTGCACTCCTGTGGTTTTATTAACACATAAAGCATGAATTCAGAAAAAAAAAATTATGTCTGATAGTATTTTGGAATAATTTCTTTTCCATTCTTGCTATTTAAGTATCATTTAATTATATATCACTTGTCTATATATTTTTTGAGAAACTTGTATGTGCACATATGTATGTATATATATAAATGCATGTATATATAAATTTATATATGTATATACATAGATACATGTATATATGTGTAAATATATTTGTATACACATATATTCTTATACATACATACAGAGAAAGAGAGAAAGAGAGAGATGAGTATGTAATCTGTCCCACACTGGACTATGAAGAAGAAAGTCTAAATTATATGTCCTCCTCCTAAATCATATAATTAAATAGTAAGCTTCTTGTTATACTACAAAATGCCACATTTATTAGCAATACAAATCAATAAGAATAAAAGACAATGCAACTAAACAAATGTATTATGTTCTAATAGACAATGGACTAATTACATTGTTTCATGGGCACCAAAGTAATTATGTGAAAATAGAAAACTCTACATTATTTATAGGCTATAGAACATTTCCATAGCAGCCCATCTTGGTATCTATTCTCAAATTACTATCTCTTCTTTCCATTTTCCCCAATTTTAATTCTCATAATTGCTTTATCAAATTAAGACTTTATTTACAGAAATTCTAAGTATACTACTCATCATCATCCTACTTGACTTCATACTTTAAGGTTACCTGGATATGCTCAATGTGTAAAAGACCCACTGTGATCTTTGGATTCTTTGGAAGGAAAATCTAAAAAGGGTAATGTTTGAAAAGAAAATATGTATCACATCTAAAAAGTAATTTCAACAATGAAGAGAAATGGGAAAACATGAAGGAAATACTAAATGGTCAATATCAAAACCATGTCCATCTGAGTCTGAAATCCATGCTCTTTCCCTCAACACTAAGCTTCTTGACCCATTACCACCACTTCTTAGCTCTAGGATTTAGAGCTCATTGAACATATTTAATTCCATGAAACTATCTTTTCTCACTGATAAGATAGGATATATTACTTACAGTACTTATAATTTACTATACTTATAATTAGTATAAAAAGTTAAATGCGCTAAAACATGTAAAGTGCTTAGTTAGTGCCTGGCATATACAGTAAATACTTTATAAGTAGCAGCTACTATTACTTGACACTTCTGGGTTTCTCCTCCCTCACCTCTCTTAATTCTCAACTGACTTTGTCCTTAATATCATAGAACTGTGAGATCACAGTTATCCTGCCCAGGAAAGAGTTTATCCTTAAGGAACTCTCAAGGAACAAGGGGAAGACCACTGTAAGGGCTTGCCAAGGTATATATCACCCCATGCAAGAGTCTATGCCAAGAAAACCGCTTGGCTTTTTATATTTGACCAGACCTTTAACTGTCAAAAATGCCCACCCCCACCCATTCACTTCTGTTATAATCACTCTACTTTCCTAGTGCTGCTATTTTTCAGTAAATATATTTGAAAGAGGAAGATTATTTTACAACATGTATGCAGGTCAGAATAATTAGACAGCCAATAGGGATGACACACACACAGACACATATACACACATGTTTGTGAAAATATGTTGATAAACATTATCTTAAACTATTATGGAAATGCATCTTGGTATATTTGTAAACTAATAAAAATGTAAATTTTAAAGGTTCATGGTAAATTAATAAATAAATTTTCATATTTTCTGACTTGGAGTATGGGAAGAGATCCAGCTACTGGCTATGAGAGATAATAATGAGAGGACA
This sequence comes from Enhydra lutris kenyoni, assembly GCF_002288905.1. Lineage (NCBI taxonomy): Eukaryota > Metazoa > Chordata > Mammalia > Carnivora > Mustelidae > Enhydra > Enhydra lutris. The sequence continues at coordinate 15,141,128 of NW_019154086.1, forward strand.
GGCTTCTTATGGTCTGGATGAACTAGAACATGAGTTTGATGAATTTCAGAGAGAAGACCAACTACTCATGTTTTGCCAAGAACCCAAGGCTAAACTTTGTTGATTTCTTCTTGGTGCAACAATGGCATGTGATTAATGGTTTCATCATAGCACTGATCACACACCATTGTTACTCTTTGATGGATACTTTTCTGTCCTTAGGCAGAATTTAAAAACAGTTTCTTGTTCATTGTGTATTTCTCCATGTTTCTAACAAGTGGATATAGAATAAATTTGGTTGCATAAATCAATAATGATAATACTAACAATTACTAATATTTGTTGAGCATTTTATATATTAAAGGCATCAGAATATGTCATCCCAAAACATGCCATTTTGGAATAAGAATTATTTTGAGCTGAACATAATTGAGAAACTATAGACACTGGAAAGTTCTCTATCCTCTCCAAACTCCTAATCACAGGAGATGAATCTAAAATTCTTATCAGCCCAGAGATAGCACCAAGAGGAATATGCTTAATAAACCTTACTAAAACAACTCTAGTCGTCTATTAGTTTTCCTCTGTATTTACCTTTCTTATAATGTTTGTTGTCCTTGGAAGACTAGCATTTTTTTTATTTGAGGGTCTTGTCACTAATCTACACATTTTTTGTTCTTTTTAAGATTCTGGATAAGCCCAAGTTCTAATCACCCCTTTGAGTTACTCATCACTGAGTTTCTCTAGTGTTCATGTGTGTTTCACTTCTTAATAAAGTCTGTTTTTTCTCTCGGTAATCAGTCTTTTGCCAGTCTCATTTTCTAGTCAGAAAAGCTAGAAAGGTAGAAGATTTTTTTTTCTTTTCCCTATAATATGGCTAACAATATTCTAAGCAGTTTACATTTAATCATTTAATCTTCAAAACAACTTAATGTAATAGGTAGAATTATTATATCCATTCTATAGAGAAAGAAAGTGGTCACAAAGATTGGTTGGCCCAATGCCACACTATCCTTAAGTTGTAGACTCAAGATTTAGCAATGTACTTGATTGAAAGGGTTTTAATTTAAATATCTATCTCTGTTTTTAGACTTCTATTAAAAACATATTCCAACAAGTACTATACTTGAAACTCATGGCTGACAGGTAGATAGATAAAACTTCCAAAGAAAACAACAAAATAAACTGTTGCCAACCTGCCTAAATATAGTAAACCCCACCTCACAAAAGCTTACAACTTCATCAATAGGAAAACAGCAAATAAATGTTTCTCCCTATGCAATGACAATGATTCCCTTTCAAAATCAACTTAGATGGTCAGAGATAATTGCCTGAGGATCTTTTCTAACAAAAGAAGAAGTTGAACACTGATACTAAGCACCTCTCTTCCCACCCTAAACAATTAAAACCTATGTCTCTCTTAAAGTAACAATATAATCTTGAACCAGCAGGTATTTTTAGAGCATAATAAGGACATTGTTCTAAAATCAAGCAAGAAATAAAAAAGATAAAACCACTGTATATGTGCTTCATAATCTCTCTTTCCTTCTTACATATTGTATCTCTGCTAAATGCCTGCTTCTTTTGATAGAAGCAAAGAAAGAAAAAAAAACATTATTCAATTGAGATTTTAATTGTTGAGAGACTTGTAACATAAAATTTTCAAAGAATTTACCTGAAGCAAAATTGATATAAATGTCTAATCTGTAGATTTTTGGATAACTTCTTTTTTTTTTTTTTATTTTGTTTTTATTTATTTGACAGACAGAGATCACAAGTAGGCAGAGAGGCAGGCAGAGAGAGAGGAGGAAGCAGGCTCCCTGCTGAGCAGAGAGCCCAATTCCATACCAGGACCCTGGGATCATGACCTGAGCCGAAGGCAGAGGCTTTAACCCACTGAGCCACCCAGGCGCCCCTGGATAACTGCTTCTTAATTTAAAGGGAATACAAAGGTAAATTGAAGAAAAAAATCTGCTTGGATAAGTATGAAATTGAAGATATAATGGGAAATTAAGACAACTAAAAGTTGTGTCCTCTGTACTGAGGATGAAAATCATTTCCAAAAGAAACCAATAGAGAGATCCAAATTAATAAGGACTGAAAAAAAATTGCATTTTTTGAGCAGAAGTGTTGGTGATATAGAAGAAATAACAGATTAGAATGGTGTAAAGGGAGAAGCCCATGTGACAGATTAAAAAATAAATGGCGACACAGGCAACAGCAAGCAGACCTTTGAGAAAGTGTGTCAATAAATGGAGGCAGGCAAGCATGGGACTACAGAACAGTTGACTGGAGGACTTTTTATCATTTTAAGGTATTCATGGGAGTATGTTTTCTGGAGGGGCGGCTAGACATCACTGCAAGCAACCAAGACTAATTACAAATGTGCAGATATGAGAGTGAGAGATTCAGGAAAACTGATGGATCAAAGCCAGGAGGGTAAGAGAAGAAGAGATCAAAACTAGAGGTGACCAGGTTAGCTTTGGCAAGGTTTGGAAATGTCATCATTTATTCTTAGAAAGGAGGGAGAAAAAGATTTATATATTAAGGAATAATTAAGGGATGAACAAAAGCATTGGGAACAGATGTGCTAGTTCAGTTAAAATAGTTTAGCATTTACTTGCTACTGTTCACTAACACTCCAGGTGTGGAAATATCCTGCCCACACACTGCTGCAGATCTTCAGTCCACAGGGCCTCACATGGTGCTAGCATCTTGGTACTTCTCAATTGACCTTTGTGACATCCTTGCATGATAATACAGTGGGGGTAGGTTTATGTGATTCTTTCTGTTGTGACATCCAAAGCAATTTCATTTGCAAGTAGAGACTTGGATGAATTCAGGCTAATAGATGTTGCAAATTAGCCGAGGAATGTGAAAGAGGATGGAAAGAGAAAATATTTTATCTTTGGATCATCTAGTTCTAAGCGTATGCCCAGATAAGAATAGGTACATAAATGAATTAATGAATTAATGAATGAAGCAAATAGCCAGCTTGTTTTAGTGAGACTCTAGAGAAATCAGATTACAGTATTCAAAGTTAAGTAGGTACAAGGTGAATTTTGAGTAATCTAAATATTAATATTAATCTAAGTAATTTCACTTAAAACATATTTACATTGCTCATGGATAAACAAGATAGTCTTTTGTTCTATCTTATTCAGCTTTATAGATGAGTAGATTTATATTTAACTAAATATTCTGAGGTTTTTTGTTTTGTTTTGTTTTTTTGAGTTTTGTTTTGGTTAATACTTCATTTACTCCTATGGTCTCCTGTATTTAACTTTTCTTTTAAAATTTTCTTTACCCTATACTTGTCAACCATCATCATAGATACCACCAACATCATCACCACCATGGTTGAGGGGTGGGGTGAAAGAATTTCTTTAAAGCAGGGGTGCTTATTACTCTCTTGGAAGTTTTATAAGACTATACTGCTGTGAGTCAATTCAAATGGATGGGGTGTTTCATTGTAAGAATAGATGTAGGATCCTTGGGAACATCTATTGTTCTATAGAACGTAATATGAGTCACATATACAATTTTTAATTTAGCTCTATAAAACTAAGAAAGAACAGGTGAATTAATTTTACTATAATACCAAATGCAATATTAACATTAATATTAACACAAAACCATATAAAAATTAATGTGCTATTTTGCATTTAATTCTTTTTTTTTTGGTAGTAAGTCTTAAAATGCAGTGTGTAATTTATACTTCTAATATCTCAACTTGGACCAACTATATTTCAAGTTACCAGTACTCAGATATTGCTAGCGAAGACCATACTGAATAGCATAGATTTAGACGTTCAGATTACAGAATTATAAACTATTTTTAAATTAAACAGCTAATTATTTGAAACTTCTTAAAACTTTATCCATGATATTTTTGTTTCCTTATCAACAAACCAATGAGTCAAACTTATCTCTATTTACTGTATTATTAGACTCTATACAAGTATCTGATAAGAGATTAGGAAGAAGCCAGACATTTAAAAAAATGATTACTAAAAAATATTCCAAGGTTTTCTTTTAAAACAAATATAAGTAACAACCGCAATCTGAAGTAACAGTTTGTTTCATAACATCCATGTAAGTCAAGTGTTTGGGGGTAAAAATATGGTGCCTGAATATAGGTGTTGTTTTTGAGTTACAAGACTGCTTAAAAGTAGCTTATCTTAACTTTTATTTAGTATTTTAATAAACAAAAAACCCCCCAAAGAAATAAATGTCTTATAATCGTATTGAAAGAATTTAAAGATGTCTTCCCACAGCCAAAGGTTTGCATCACATAATCCAAGAAAGAGTAAGGATAAATGACCACATTATCAAATCCTGAAATAATGGTATATGTTAGAAATGTTGACATATCTTTAATTGCCGCAGCACAAAGTGTGCTGCTATGTGCACCATGTATCATCGATAAGCAGGAAGTTAGGATGCAGTTTTCTGCCTTGACCTTCAAGCTCCAACTGTGTTTTGATCATCAAGAGTCCATAAATAATATAATTTACAATCTCTGAAAAGAGACTGTGTGGACACAATAAACCGCATGTGTTCCCTGGGTGAAAGGGAGATATATAGTTGGCCTCATAGCCTCAAATTCAGTCAACCTTAAGACAAAATTCACTCATGTTAACACATCACTTTTCAGTCAGTGTCAAGTAGCTAATGTTTATCCTCGGTTCTATTATTTATGATCTTATAATGCAGGTTCATTTTAAAGAAACTTAGATACCAGCCTAATAAGTCTAAAATATTTAGGTCTCAAAGGTCGCTTAGTGAACTGTTTTTTTCTGATTGTCAGTATAAGATGAATACCCCTGAACTACATGAAAAGTAAAAAAAATATATACTCTCCTGAACGAGAAAGGGAAAGCTCAACTAGACGTGATTGTTTACGTATAGTAATATTTTTACTTACTCCAAGAGCACGCTTCTAGAACATAATAACCAAGGCAAAGTAAGCTATACTAACATCTGGATGAATAAATAACCTTCACAAAACCCAAAAGACTGAAAAAACAAAAACAAACAAACAAAAACCCCAAAAGACTTTCTAAGGAAGGGAAGTGGGGTAACACTGAATGACTTAGGCAGTCACCAGGAGGTTCCAGTAGCTCAAGACAATGACATCAATTAGAAGTAACTAACAAAAGCAGTAGGAAACAAGATAAACAACAGAATGCTGAACTATTCACCCATTTTTCTAATTTGCAGCAGTAGATCATTGATAGTTATTTGGTCATTGGGAAAATGACTTGACATTCTTTGAAGGCTTTGTAATATTATAAGAGAATGCACAACTTCCATGACTTTCACCGGACAAGAGAATGCTACATATTATTACATATACATATTTTGAGAAACAAACTTATACCTTTTAGAAATGTTTTCTTGAGAAATTCCTTTCCACCTTCCCATGATGCCTGCCTAAATTCTACCCAGCTGAAGAAAACAAAAAACAAAATCACTCTTCTGAACAATGGCAACTCTGTTTCTTTCTTAGGATATATTACTTTTAACTTTATTTGACAGTTATTTTTGAAGTTATTTTATATCTGTAATAGATTATAAGAATAGAGGAAAAACTAAACTATAACAGAGGTTGCAACAGCAAACAGGGGTCACTAATCCCACGGACATGGAAAGGTTGGAATTATTAAATCTTTAAACCTCAAAAGAGGTGTCCTATGACGCCAAAACTCAGACCTCTGAAGAGAGGTCATTGCTCAGCTATTATTAATGTCTTTGAGATCAGGGATGAGACCTTGTGCAACTGGGAGCCAGGAGTATGAGGAAGGGAGTCTGGACAGTTGGTGGTATCACCAATGAGGATCATGAAAACCTCTAGCTTAGTTGATGTTGGAAAAAGGGCAAATGAGAATTAACTGCTGCTACTAAAGTGAACGGTCACTACCAGGGTAAGGAAGCCTTGCTAGAGGGTCCACGACACAAGAAGGAAGCAGAAACAAGAACAAATATGCAAACAGGACACGGCATCTCTTCCACTTCAGGTTTCCATTTTCCCTTAGTCCCTCCCATAAGAGTCTAATGAGGAGCCAGTCTGGCCAAGCAGAGATGTGGTTCATAGATTCCCAGCTCCAAGTTCACAGCATAGTGGTATATAGGATGGGGTCAGAGCTGAAAGGTTAAAAGTTAATAACTGGCACATTTATGGAAACAAAGTTATTATCTAATCCACATTCATATCCCTTACATTATCTGGTGTAGTAGTCTGAATGGTGGCCCCAAAGATATGTCCACGTCAGAATCCCTGGGACCTGTATACATGTCACCTTCTTTGGGAGAAAAACAAAGAAAGAAAGAAAAAGAAAAAAAGTGTTTTTGTAGGTGTGGTTAAGTTAAGGCTCTTTTCGTAAGCAAATCATCCTGCACAATCTAGATAGGCTCTAAAAGAGAGAGATGGAGAGATCTTACGTAGGTATACAAAGAAGAGAAGAAGGCAAGGCAGACACTGAGGCAGAGATTGGAGTGATGTGGCCAAAGCAAGGGAATGAATGTTAGCAGCTATTAGAAGCTATAAGAGGCAAGGGATGGAGTCTGGACCTACTCAACCTTCGATTTCAGACATCTGGCCTCCAGACCTGTGAAAACATAAACTTCTGTTGTTTTAAGCCTGGTAATAAGCCACAGGAAACTGATAGACTTAGTTTATGCCTTATATATATATAAGAGATACTTCATATAATTTATAATAAAGAGATAAAGTAATAACTTACTTAGAGGAAGTTTTATTTATTTAAATTACTTACCAATATAAAATATCACTAGTAGCCTGAGAGCAATGAAATTTGACTAAACCTAATCTAAACTGTATCCAAAATTAATCATGTAACAGAAGAAATCTGACTTTATGGATTATCAAGATTTTTTAGAAGATTTTATTAATTTATTTGACAGATAGAGATCACAAGTACACAGAGAGGCAGGCAGAGAGAGAGAGAGAGAGGAGGAATCAGGCTCCCTGCTGAGCAGAGAGCCCTGTGTCGGACTTGATCCCAGGATTCTGGGATCATGACCTGAGCCGAAGGCACAGGCTTTAATCCACTGAGCCAACCAGGCACACCAGATTATCAAGATTTTTATTTGGGACTTATAGTAATAAATATATAAAATAGAAAACCAAACGTTTTCTGAAATGAAATGACATAAAGGTATTTATCAACCTCTAGAAATTAATCTGGAAAGATATTTTGCTATGTTTTTAATCCTTTATTTCTAATGTCCAGTATAATTATCTATTCATTCACTGGCTATTCCATTTTCTTTAAAAGATTTTATTTATTTATTTGAGAGAGAGAGAGTACGAGTGCACAAGCACAAGGAGTGGCAGGTAGAGAGAGACGGAGAAACAGGTTCCCACTGAGCAAGGAGCCTGATGTAGGGCTCAATCCCAGGACCCTGGGATCATGACCTGAGCCAAAGGTAGATGCTTAATTGATTGAGCCATCCAGGCACCCTGATATTCCATTTTAGAAAGAAAAAACTGGCACTGTATTCAGCTTTGAGAAAATGTCCACTCTTTATTTTTTCCAAACTGTCCATTTAATGTCATCGCTAATAGTTAAGAAAAGGACAGAATTGGGAACATGGGGAATTTGCAACAATTTTCACAGAGAGTACTTAACATTTGGTACATATATTACATTCTTTCTTCCTAAACTTGTATATCTGTCAAGGTTACATTTTGAATGATATTCTGTAAAATTAGATTGAGTTAGCATATCTTCTAAACTCCCTGGTGGAGCATATGTAAGCTTTGATCAGAAAATGAGACCTACTATGATTAGCAACAACAACAACAAAAAAAAATTGGAGACACTTTAACTGGCACATTAGAAGGCTATTCCTTCCAAAAATATTTGGCCATATTTCCTCCCATTTCAAATTATCATATAAAAAGCCAATTACTATTTGCATGTAATTATTTCTGGATGAGAAAAAGAAGGCAAGGTAAATTTTTAGTCTACATTAAGATTAGCCAAATATAGCCAGACAGATACAAACAGAATTTCTTCCCAAGATTTCCATTTAAAGTGCTTTCCAAAAGTAATCTCACCTTGTTAGTCATATTATTTAAGCTGAAATCATAAGAACCCCAATCAGAAAACAGAGAAACTCATTTGGTCCACATCATAGCTATTAAAATCCAGTGCTGCTGTAAGAAATCTTTAATTCTTGATCCTTTCTTTATCTTTTACCCTCACATCTATTCCATATCAAGTTCTGTAGATTCTATCTCCAGAATGTTATAAATTCTTCTTTTCTCTGTTTCTACTTCCATCAATATAACCTTTGGTGATGGCTAATTTAAAGTGCTAATTTGTCTGGGTCATGCTGCCCAGTTGTGTGGTCCAACATCATCTATATGTTATTCTGAAGGCACTTTGTAGATGTGATTAACATTTACAATCAGTTGACTTTAGGTAAAGGAGAATATCTTGGTAATGTGGGTGAGCCCCATTCAATAAGTTGAAGTCCTTAAAAGCAAAAAATGAGATTTCCTGGGGGGAAAAATAAAGAATTCTGCCTCAAGACTGTAATATAGAAATCCTTCCTGTATTTCTAGCCTATCTTACAATTTCAGATTAAGTCTGCAACATTAACTTCTCCCCGAGTTTCTGGCCTACTTGCCCTATGGATTTTGTACTTGCCAACCTCTATAGTCAAATGAGCCAATTCTTTAAAATCTATCATCTATCTATCTATCTATCTATCTATCTATCTATCCTATTGATTTTATTTCTCTGGAGAACTCTGATGGATACACTTATCTCACAAAAATATCACAAATATCATGTCATTTTTAATCTCTCCATTTCTTCCATTACTTCTATAATCCCCTCTCCACATAGCTAATAAGAATAGAAGATAGATGGGTAGATAGACAAACCAACAGGCAGAATTATGTTATTCTCTGCTTAAAATCAGATTTCAAATGCACTGAAAATAACATCTAACTCCTTCTTGGCTTGTAGGCCCTTGTCTAATTCTTCAGTCTCAACCCAATTTGCTCTCCTCTAATCTATTTGGCTAGCTTAAAAAATAAATAAATAAATAAATAAATAAACAAACAAATAAATCCTGGATTTTTTTTCTTTCTTTTCTCTTTCTCTCTCTCTTTCTTTCCTTTCTTTCTCCTTCCTTCCTTTTTCTTTTTCTTCTTCATCTTCTTTTCTTTTTCTTCTTCTTCTTTTTTTTTTTTTTTACTTCTAGACATTTTTAAAGTTTGTAATTACATATTTAGTTGGATTGTTGTCTGCCTATTCTGTTTCTTCCCACTAAAGGATGAGGTCCACAAGGATAGGGTTGATTTTTATATTTTGAGCATGCTATTCTCAGTAGTTCTAGCATTTAGTGAACAGTAAGCCCTTGTTGAATTAATAAATGGAATTAGTAGTTATGGAATTAGTAGTAAAATACCTAGATAAGTATTTTTGAAGTGGCACCAGTCTCTAACTTACAGATTAGAAAGAGATAGGAAAGAGATAGGAAATGCGAGAAACAAAACGTCACCCAACCCACAGGCATTAGTCCCACAGCTAAGGTCTGAGTAATAGCAAAGGATTAAATAACCATTTTTTGTGAGATAAAATTTATTTTGCTTCTGCTTCTGTTTATTGGTTTAAAATAAGATCATTTTATTCACTTCAACTTTTTTCTTTTTAATCTCATTTATTCTCCTCCTATCAGTGAAAGTACTACTAAAGTGGTCATTACTTTGGTTAAAAAATAAAATTCAGAATGGCTGTAACCAGGTTTTATTGCTTACTAATTTATGTCATTTACTATCTCTGGCAATTTTGGGAAAAAATTATTTTTTCTGAATTTTGGGGTTCTTTTTTTTTAAAAGATTTTATTTATTTATTTATTTATGACAGAGATCACAAGTAGGCAGAGAGGCAGGCAGACAGAGAGGAGGAAGCAGTTTCCCTGTTGAGCAGAGAGTCTGATGCGGGGCTCGATCCCAGGACCTTGGGATCATGACTTGAGACAAAGACAAGGGCTTTAACCCACTGAGCCACCCAGGCACTCCTGAATTTTCAGGTTCTTAACTGAAAAGTGGGGAGTGATCAGCAGATCAGAAAAATTATACAGAGAACATCAAAGAAAATAATGGATTTCCATACACGCCCTTGGAGAATATGGTAGAGTAAGAGAGATGGCTTTGAGCAGGAAAGCCCTGGGTAAAACTACCAGTTCCCACAATTATTATGTATGTTGTGAATATCAGAACTAAGCACCAACTATATTAAATGTCTGATATGACATGTGATTAGTATTCATTTAAAAATTTATTCTTTTTAAGACTTTACTTATTTTTATTTGAGAAAAAGAAATGGTGAGCAAGAGAGAGAGAATGCACATGAATGGGTGGGGAGGAGCAGCAGAGGGAGAAGGAGAGCAGACTCTCCGTTGAGAAGGGAGACTGATGTGGGACTCGATCCCAGAACCCTGGGATCATGACCCTAGCCGAAGGGAGAGACTTAACCAACTAACTCAGGCAGGTTCCCCCATTTAAAAATTCTTAAAGGCAGTATCTTTGTGTTCGTAATCTCTGCTTGGCAGAGAAATATATTTCAAATTGATCAATTCCAAAAATGCTGGTGTGAGCTATACCTCCACTTCCAGACCCCCGACCACCACCAATTGTAGCACAAAGCAGATCCCAGTTCCTACAAGATAAAGGAAGAACAGCATAAAAGACTAAGTTGGTTTTCCAGGATCAAGCAGTCAACAATGTTATCAAAGTACAGGAAAAGATACACAACACAATCATCACACAGGATTTGGAAGGAAGAAGAAATGAAACCATACTCTTCAGCAATGTTTGCAGACAGACAGGTAGGCAGATGGTAGAAAGGAGAGTCAGAGTTTCTCAGAGAACTCTTGGAGGCACCTGGTATTGACTGAAGCTTTTCTTTCAGTTCTGGTAATTTTTGATTCCATAAATGTTAGTGGAAGCTTCCTTGACCCTTAACATCTCCTACACTTCCAATGAACATGTAAGCCTCTAATTCTATCGAAGCTGTTCTTACTTTGAATTACTAGACTGTCTTCTAGTCTTTTCATTAAAACTTGTCTGATTGGGACAGATTGAAAGGAAATACTAGAATCCCACCATATGTAATTTGAGAGTTTGTTGTTACTTTTTATTAGGATTGTATCAATTGTATATTAAATTGTATATTATATTTAGCTCTAACTAGTTCTATTTCTATTCATCCTATGGTCCTTATAACTTTAAAAGTTGATGTCATTTCAATATGGTTATAAATTCACAGCCTCCGTTTTATTTTTTTGGTCTATGAGATGAAAATGTTACAGAGTTGTGACCTTGGTAAGAAGACTGGATAAACAACACAACCAAATGTAGTCGTTGGCAAACCATGAAGGCGCTTTTTGTGGCCATGGAGAAGGAACGACATTTGTATTCCTTTCCTCCTCAACTGGAGTAACTCAAGTAAGCTGTTATTTGAACAAAATATTACACTGGGTGGGGGAGGGGTCCAGGAATAAATATGTGCTGTACACACCGTGTCTATGAGTTCTCAGTCCTTTCTACCTGTGCCATCTTAATATGTTATACCTGCTGCATATTTGTGTGTGTATGGTATAGAGATCAATTTTCTTATTATAAGAATAAGATGTTTCTCCTAATAACCTAGATATTGGCAAATACAATGATTTCTGGATTTTCTCTAGTAAACATGATCTACACCTCAATCAAGTACTTTAGTTTCATTATCTAGCAAAATTTTATATGATGTAGTGGGTCCAAAGAAAATACTGAGCATGATCCTTTCTCTTAATTCTCTTTGTATCACATTAAATCAACAAGATATATATATACATGGAAATGCTAAAATATGTTATACTGATAGAAAAAAAAAGGTGATAAAAGAGAAACAAAGGCTAAAATGTTTAATATGGTTTCATGGAGAACTTAAATTTTATTATTTTTCTTTCCTTGCTGGAATAATTTCAATAATTATTTTTAAAGAGAATCAGAAGCTGACTCCCATTAGTTTATAAATACATACCCAATTAGCATTTCCATTATCTTAGAAATCTGCCTATATATCTTCTCTGACTAAACCAATTAAAAGAAAGATTCTTTCTTTCTTAACTTCTAGAAGTTAGTGACTGGTAGGGTTACTTTATCAGTGGCCTTTTAAGGTTTAAGCCCCTATCTCTAAAGTCTCAGTTTAGTGATTCCTTCTCTATACTATGCTGTTATTTATGTAAAAACCTTTCTAACTATGATATATGAGATTTAACAGACAAATGTCTCCCCTTTTTTAACTGCATTTAAGATTTGTGGAAACCAGAAAGAGTAGATGCTATTTTGAGATAAGGTAATTTTATTGATTCAGAAAATAGGACATATCTTTTTTTCCAAAAGTAGGGATAGTCTTTGTGCCTCATGAAACACTTTTGCAAACTTTAGGGCTAGGATATATAACTGTCAATGTAGAACACATGAAACTTAACAAGCCCTTATGAAAATTGAGTCTTTTAGTACCTGGCTAGATTTGCACCAAAATCTAACCAAATTTATTGGTGACTTCTGAGAAAACTAGGAATAATTTGGATCAAACATATGTGGCATTACCTAGTAGGAAGAATAGTGGTTTTAGAGAAAACAAGATAGGTTCAAATCCCATTTATGCTACATGTTAACTTTTCCTAAGTTTCAGGTTTTTTAACCTGTATAGAGGGGCTAATAGGACTGATATTGCAATATTGTTAGAACTGTTGTAGATAATATATGAAAATGTACAGCACAGTGCCTGGTACAAAGTAAATACTCCTCTGTGAGGAATATGGTTATGATTCTTATTCATAATGTTATCAAATATATCATAAAATCACAACTCACTCTCAGACTGGCAATGTGTCTTGTTTTACAAGTATGACAACAGTAATTTTTCTCACCTTGTATAGAAAGAAGCCTCAAACCTGAAACACATTTTTATAAAATTTAGAGTTGTGCACACATGAGTTTCTATTTTGATCCTAGCAGACTGAGTTTTAGAGCAATTAGCCTGATAAAGTAGTTGTTGTCAATTGAAATTTTTTAAACAAGTGTTTCAATGTCTAATCAAGCTGCAGTGAACATTATCTGTCAAAATGGGATATGTTCTTTGTTTCAATATTAACAAACTGAGCTATTAAAAGAGGCTTCGATTGCAGTATATTAATTTTTGTTTTAATTCCAGAGCTTTTTTGCTCCTTTTAGAAGTAGAAACTTTAAAATATAAAAGGGATACATAATTATGAAGCTAATGTGTATGTTTATCATAAAAAAGTAATAGAGAATGTATATAATGATCAGCATTATAAAGATTTTTTACATGAGCCAGGTCTTCAATCCTCTTCTGGAAATTTTACATTGTGTAGATTATAAAACTATATTCATACATAGATTCTTTTGTGCGAGTGGCCGCTACAAAAAATATTTTAAAAACATTATGGTAATTCTTAATCACTAGTTATTTTTTCATAGTCTAAAGAAATCAGAGGCATTGCTGATAGAATTAATGACAAGAGAAACAATGGTGGGATTTTAGCTCCATTCAGACCACCCACACCTCGCTAAAAGAAATAGTACAACCCAAACAAAGTACTTATTATCCCAAACATGAGGTTCTATTAGTACTCATACAGCTAACTCTAATTAAAACACCATGAAAATTGTATAATGAAATCGCTTTATTCTAAAGTGTGTTTCTTTGCGGGGGGAGAGGGGGAGAGGTTAGATTTCAAACTCTTAAAAGTCTTTTTTTTTTTTTTTAGATTTTATTTATTTATTTGACAGACAGAGATCACAAGTAGGGAGAGGCAGGCAGAGAGAGAGGGAGAAGCAGGCTCCCTGCTGAGTAGAAAGCCTGATGCGAGGCTGGATCCCAGGACCCTGGGATCATGACCTGAGCCAAAGGCAGAGGCTTAACCCACTGAGCCACCCAGGCACCCCAAATTCTTTTTTTTTTTTTTTTAAGATTTTATTTATTTACTGAGAGAGAAAGAATGTGAGCAGGGGGAGGGGCATGGGGAGAGTCAGAATTCCTGCTGAGCAGGGAGCCCAATCTGGGGCTCTGTCCCAAGACCCTGGGATCACATCCTGAGACAAAGGCAGATGCTTAACTAACTGAGCCACCCAGGTTCCCCTCAAGCTCTTAAAATTCTTTAAATCAAATGTATATATGGAATAGATATCTAGAAACCTGTTCACAGAGTATCTGGGAAGTGTGTTTTTTAATAGTTCTGTCTAATGTCATTGCTTGTCTAAGTGTAAACTAGTTCTAAGATCTTTCAAAAGCAAAGTTTTGGAAGCTTATGTGTTTGAAAAGTACTTTTAATGGATTGCTTGCTTTGTTTATTCTTGGCTCAAGGCAGAAGCATCTTGACATTTACATTGCTATTTTCCTGCCTTCAAGGATGCTAACAAAAGATTGTCTTGGCTTAGATTAGCTTGAAATTGTCCTCTGAACTTCTTCCAGGCCATTCCAACTATCTCAGAAAGGAATTCCTTTTTTTTTGAACATGCTCCCACAGTTTTTATAAGAACACAAAGCCAGAGACTACCCCCTCCCTGCCCTGCGCCGCCAACAGGTATAAGCAGATATACACGCTGTCCTTCAACTTACAAAGAGGTTTGTGTTCCCAAACCTCCTGATTAAGGCCATTGTTTAGAACTCACATGTATCCCCCAAATAAATAATATTATAAATGTAGGTGCTTCCATGGCACCCACAGACTATGTAACCGTGATACAGCTAAAATGCCACATATTTAGAAAGAACAAGAGGACAATATTATGGTATAACCAGTAGTTTTGTTTTAAGCATAATAATCAGCCTTTAATTTATTCCAAATGATGGTGCTTGAGGATGTTCACTTTCCTAGAGCTCCATTTCTGCCAAGTAGCGAGCATTCAACATTGGTTCATGCTTGTTTCCTTCTCAGTTTCCCACACCCTCAAATCAAAACCACTGCATTGGGCTCAGTTGGTTAAGTGTCTGACTCTTGGTTTTGGCTCAGGTCAGGATCTCAGGGTCTTGAGATCCAGCACCCCCCACCTCCACACTCAGCAGGGAGTCTGTTTTTTATAAAATTTTTTATTTTGCCCCATACCACCCTCTCTCCTTCTCTCTCTCTCTCAAATAAAAATACATTTTTAAAAATTACTGCAATATGGATACAATGAGAGGATTACTGAAACTTTTCCCCAAAGCCACACCAAATTTCTGATCCTTTGGTAAAATCATCCTCTAATCCCAAATAATCAGTTAATAGTGCAGCAATGCATATGTCTATCTGTCTGCCTGTCCTTATGTATATTTCATAATGGGGAGGGAAGGAAAACCTTATTAGCTTCTGCTGTTTAAATGCTGACTCTAAATATGTAGAAACTAAACATGGGATCCTACCCAGATAACCTCTTCCAGTGTAATAACGTGAGGCCATGGTGTTGTATTTCACACTCATACATTGCAGCTGTCTAGTAATAGAAAATCTTTGCCAATCGCATTTTTGCTGAGAGCAGTTTTAACATCCCATGGTTTCCTATTCGTACACTAAAAGTTTAAAATCAAAGATCTTTCTATGTCTGTGCAACTTAATGCAGTCACATAAAATAAAGGAGATAGCAGCAGTTAGTGCTTTCCTGTTTTTAAGACTACTGATTTATTGATTTTATTGATTTATTTTAAAGATTTTCTTTCTTTCTTTCTTTAAGAGAGAGTGAGAATGAGACAGTCCAAGCCAGGGGGAAAGAGGGAGAGGAAGAAGCAGGCTCCTCTCTGAGCAGGGAGCCAAATGCGGGGCTTAATCCCAGGACCTTGGGATCATGACCTAAGCTGAAAGCAAACTCTTAACTGACTGAGCCACCCAGGCACCCCTATTTTTAAGACACTTTATCCTGGTAGAGGAGCAAGTGAAGAAAGGAGGAACAGAGAGAACAGTAGCCTTAAGAACTCATGCCCTTTAAGGATTCTAAAAATTTGTGATAAGGCCAAACGTTTTAGGGAACTTTTCTAAAATAAGCTAGGAAGAATGCGTATTCTATAAGATATTAAATTTCAAGCATGAAATGCCTGGTGTCCAAATCTAAAAAGTCATTCAAACTTCAAAACTTCAAAACTTAAAAGGGAGAATCTGCCCCCAAAGACTATGCTACTTGCAGTAGTGTTTCCTGAATACATACAAAAATATGGTTTGATAGAAGGCTTTCGTACTGGAGAAGTTGGTCCTTCAGTGAGTCCACATTTATTTTGGAAGCTAACACATTTTAAATATTATATTCTTTTTTAAAACTGCATGTTTAATTCTATCACTTCCCAAACTTTTATTTTCTGTGGGATCTTTTAATTCCTCAATACACAAGCTTTTAGTGAATGTTTAAGGGAAAGGAATGTATAATAAAAAGTGAGAGAAAAATTTCACTGTATTAATCCTGGGGAAAGAGAAGTACGTTACCGAATTTTAAAATATTTTTCCTTTGGATAAAAGAGATATGAAGAAGTTGTTTTGGGATCCAGAATATTATCAAAGTCAGAAGTAAAAACAACAGAAGGGAATAAAAGTTACTTTTTGGGTAGTATTTGTATAGAATTCTAGAGCTTATAAATTATCTTCTCACATTTTATCCTCATTTCATCTAGTGTTATCCCAGTATTTTATATAAATTTATCTTAATATGAATAGGCCTTTGAGTTTTTCTATTTTGTTGAGAAACTGAGTTTCAGAGTTACTATTTAGCTTGCTCTAGGCCATGCAAATTTTCCTATTCAAACCCACACTTAATTTTATAAATCCCAAATCTTTTTATAAATTCCAAACAGTATCATTGTTGCATGATGGTTTAGTTCTGAAAGCTATTCTGTGAACAAGTGTGCTGTTGATAGTAAAAGGCAATATTAAAGTATATTATATGGCAAAAAAAGAAGGGCAATTCAATAGAGAAAGGATAGTCTTTCCAACAATTAGTACTGGAACTACTAGACATCCACACACAAAAATAATGTACCTGGATATAGACCTTGCACTATTCACAAAAATTAACTCAAAATGGATCATTGACCTTGTATAAAATGTAAAACTATGACACTCCTAGAACACAACATAGGAGAAAATCTGGGTGACCTTGGGTTTAATGATGAACTTTTAGTTTCAACACTAAAAACACAATGTATTTAGAGAAAAAATTTGATAAGTTGGATTTCATTAAAATTAAAACTTCTGCTTCATAAAAGATACTGATGAGAGAACAAAAAGACCACAATCTGGGAGAAAACACTGTACCATACATATTCGATAAAAGACTCCTATCCAAAATATAAGAAGAACCTTTAAAACTGAACAACAAGAAAACCAACAACTTAAGAATATTCAAAGATCTGATAAGACACTTCACCAAAGAAGATACACAGATGGAAAATAAGCATATGGAAAAATTCTCAATATCATAGTTCATTAGAGAACTGCAATTAAAATAATAAGATACCAATACTCATCTATTAGAATGGCTAAAACCCAGAATACCAACAACAAACGCCAGTGAGGATATGGTGCAACCAAAAGTTTGATTCATTGCTTGGCGGACTGCAAAATGGTACGACCACTTTGGAAAACAGTCTGGCAGTTTCTTATAAAGCTAAACACAGGCTAATCCAGCAGTTGTGGTCCTTGGTACTTACCAAAAGCAGTTGAAAGTGTACATCTACACAAAGACCTGCACACGAATATATATGCAAACTTTTGTTGGAGTTGCCAAAGTTGAAAGAAACTAAGTGCCCTTTAAGAGGTGAATAGATAAGCAAACTGTGGTATATCCATACAATGAAACATTGTTGGGTGACAAAAATAAATTAATATAGAAAAGACTTAATCACATTGCTAATTGAGGAAGCCAATCTGAAAAGGTTACACACTGTATGATCTAAGGTTAGTACATTCTGGAAAAGGAAAAACTGGAGACATGAAAATGGCCAGTGGTTGCTGGAGACTCAGGAAGGAAGGAGGGAGAGGCAGAAGGTAAACATGGATTTTAAGGTGTGGAACTATTCTGTATGACAAAGTAATGGTGGACACATATCATCGTACACTTATCAAAACCCAGAGAATGTAAAATGTAAAGAGAAATCCTAACATAAACTATGAACTGTACTAATATATTAATGGTACTATTAATAGTACTAATATATTAACGTTGGCTCATCAATTGTAACACACTATACATCAAATGTAGTACACTATAGCAAGGATAATAGGAATAATAGGGAAACTGCTTTGTGGGTGGGGGAACTCTGTGTGTGTGTGTGTGTGAGAGAGAGAGAGAGAGAGAAGGGTTATATGAAAACTGTACTTTCTGCTCAATTCTTCTCTAAACTTAAAACTGCTCTAAAAAAGACTTTCTTTCTTTCTTTCCTTTAAAAAATATATATATTGTAGTAGACAATGAATAGGTTCACTGGGTCAGACTGCTTACTCTGCCTTTGCAGAATGATAACTAAAGGGAGTTAAAAAGAATCCAACAACAAAACAGATGCCACAAGCTCCCATCTCCAGACAATGCCAGTTCCCAGAAGTAGTAGAGCAGTACATATCGGAGTCATAGTAAAGGAAGAGAAGAGATGAAAGAGTCAGAATTTTTAAAGAAAATGCAATGAGTCAAATTTTACATAGTGGGATTTTGACAGTAGTTATATTTTTGAGAAGCTTTGTAGTTTCTAACCTACTTTTTCTTACATGGTCCCTGATCATATACATTGTTTTATCTGCTCTCACTGCCTACCAACCTCAGTATCTCTGGAACACTTTGCAGCTTTTCATTATATCATGGCAATCAGCCACTGTATTGTTTCCTGTTCCCCTCCCACAAGATTAGAAGAATTCCCTGATTATAGAGGTGAGGCTTAATACTGTGAGTGCCCACTGAATCAGATTCTTAAAGCTAAAAGGGAGTTTAGAAATTATCATTACCAACAAATGATCATATAATCATCCTAAGACCCAGCGACACCAAGTGCCTTAACTAAGTGGCTGGAGACATGGACAGAGAGGAGGTGCTTGCCACTACTCGCCCCTGCTTCATCTGCCCAGGCCCAGGGGAATCCTAAAAGACAACCTGAAATAAAAGTCTCAAAGCCACTAAATCCCTAAATTCACTAATTCTTCCTTAGTATTGTCTCCCAGATGAGCCCTTTGTTCTTCATTACTGACCATAATATGCTCAGTCAGGTTCTCAGCACACCAAGCAGTTCTCACCATGAGTCTTCCCAAAGATTTCTGTTCTCTTCCAGCTCCAGGGCACCCAATCTGGAGCATGAGCTAAATCTTCTTAATGATGCAGAATTCTCCATGGCTTCTTTTGTGTAAGAAATGAAGTTCAAACCTCTCCACAGAGAATTTAAACTACTGCACAACTTGATTCCTTCATGATTCTCCTTAATTATGATCCTAATATCCATCCAATCTATTCCACTTCTTGTTCTCCACTCCCCAAATGATGCACAACCTCTCTTTTGTGTCTTTCTTTACATCGTCTTCTCCTGGAAGTGCTTCCTTTCTTAGACAGTTTGGGAGACTATAACAGAATATTACAGACTTGGTGGCTTATAAACAACTCAAACAAATTTATTTTTCACAATTCTGGAGGATGAAAGGTGTAAGATCGAAGTCCTGACAGATTTGGCATTTGGTGAGGGTCCATTTCCTGGCCCACAGACAACTCATCTTCACAAGACAGGAAACAGCAAAGGAGAGCTCTGGAGTCTCTTTTATAACAGCACTAATCCCACTCATGAGGAAAGGTAGAGACTCCCAAAGGTCCCACCACTGAATATCATCCTACTAAGGATCACACTTCAACATACAAGTTTTGGGGGAAGAAAATAATTCAGTCTATAGCACTCCCTAATTTAATGAACATCCTACCATTCCTTTAAGCCCAGGTAAATATCCCTCATCCCCCTAAAAAGCAATTTTTAACCATCACAGCATAATAATTTCTCTCTTCACTGAATCCCAACAATACTTCTTGCCTGTGTCTTCATTACAAAATTTCATAAGTATTCTTCAAATTTTTTATTCATGATTTATATCATTTACATCTTAAACTCCTTAAATGTAGGGATCTTATATTACCAGTTTCCATCAATATGCGTGCACAGAGCAGTGTCCAATGAGGGTTTATTTATGAGAAAACACATTTTATATGCAACATTGTAGGATTTCAAAATTTTTGAATCTTCTGATGCTGAATTATGAAGAAAATTTCGTCACATGTTCCAAAAATAATGTTTCAGTGTTTAGCGACACTTTGGTTGAGGCAGTATCCTTTGGGACATGATCCAAATTCTAAATGAAATATTTAGTTTTATACAATGAACTTCTGTCAACAACTTTCTTGAAAAGCAAATTACTTTTGACTTCCTCCTTGTATATTTGATGAGACTTGTCATAACACCATCAGGTTGAAGAGTGAGATTCTTAGATGAATAACATCTCTAAAGGTTATTTAATGTTAGAAAAAATGAATCTTGTTCACCAAATGTTCTTTTATACAATGTAATTAACAATTTTATCTTTACTCCATATGGTTATCATTATAATCAATTTTTCCATTCTCTTTAACTGCATATGATCTTGTCACACCCATTTTTGTACTTTGAACATTTCCTCCCCCATAAAGGAAGAGCTTAAAAGAATTGGGAGTAGAAATTCCACTGTAATTTTGATATTTCTGCTTCAAGAATATTTAAAAATATGAATTCTCTATTAAGAGAAAACATGAAGTAGGATGACTTGTTATATATTTCAGGAATGAAGTAAAAATTCAGATCAACTTATCTTGGGATAAAGTTCAGTCAGATAAATCAAAATGAAGTGATCTGTTTGCATCTATCTATTTAAATCTATTTGCTGTTGGCATATATATGAATTAATAGGGCCAAAGAGAATAATGGCAAACATGTATTTCTTCAATAATTGTAGCAATAGTTAAAGTAATGCCAAAATATTGAACCATAAGTTTTCAATTCTAAAGTCTGTTATGAGTTAGAACATTATCATAATCAACACTTTGAAGCTTGCACACTGGGATACAAGTTATACTGTAATCATATCACTAACAGGGAAGAAAAACCACTTTCTTAATCACTGTTAACTCAGGAAAAAATCAATATTTCCTTTTCCACTCAAAATGTATGATAAATAAATATTATTGAAGTGATAATGCAAAGTTCTCTGGACATATACTTCAGACCATAGGGATCTTCTATATCTAAAGTAAGCGCCAAGGAAGGCAAATGGTGAAACTATTTACTATATCATAATATATAAAACTATATTCTTAATGTATAATTTTTATTAATTTTTTAATTTTTTATAAATTAGAAGTGAGGAAAATTTTTATATTCTAAAAATATAATTTACCTATTCTGATTAAGACTTCTTAATAATGCTGAATTTAATAATGTGGCTTAATTGTTTCTTTAGCTGTTATTAGATCTACCATACACTTTACTTTACCTAGATACCTTGTTTATTCTCTTTCTCCATCCCCACCTCTGTAATATAACCCTACAGAGCAGGTGTTATTAACTTGCAATTTCTATGTTTGTGGCGCTTACCACAGTGTCTTAAAAATATCTATTGTAATAAATTAGCATTTTCAAAGTCTTATAGTGCAAGTCAAAGTGTTAGAAGAAATGATATAAGGATTTTAAATGAGATTTTGAGTTTAAAATCATAACAGAAAATCACCAAATATCAAAACTAAGAAAGATCTTTTATTTTAAACAGGTCTCACTCTACTATCTCATTTTATAAATGTAGAAGTTAAGATACAGAGAGATCCAAGTGTTTTGTCAGATCACAGAATGTTGGTACTAAAGGCCACCTGAAACTTCATACAGTCAAAATATTTAGAGCTACTTAGCCTTTGTTTGAATACATGCAGTGACAGTGAGTTCACTACTCTATAAAAGCATCATATCTACTCTTTTAAGAACACTACTTATCAGAAAATTTTTTCTTACATGTAATGAAATGTGTATTCCTATGCTTCAATTTTCAATTCTTTTTTTTTTTATTTTTTCTTTCTTCTTCTTTTTTTTTAAGATTTCATTTATGTAACAGAGAGAAACACAGTTGAGAGAGGGAACACAAGCAGAGGGAATGGGAGAAGGAGAAGCAGGCTTCCTGCCGAGCAGGGAGCCCAATGCAGGGCTCAAATCCACGACCCTGGGATCATGACCTGAGCCAAAGGCAGCCGCTTAATGACTGAGCCACCCATGCACCCCCTCTCTTCTTTCTAAATATTGTTTATGCACCACACACAGTGCTCCATGCAATACATGCCCTCCTTAATACCAACCACCAGACTCACCCTTCCCTCCACCACCCTCCCTTCCCAAACCCTCAGTTTCTCAGAGTCCACAATCTCTCATGGTTCATCTCCCGCTCCGGTTTCCCCCAATTCACGTTTCCTTTCCTTCTCCTAATGTTCTCCATGTTATTTCTTATGCTCCACAAGTAAGTGAAACCATATGATAATTGATATTTCCTGCTGGACTTATTTCACTCAGCATAATCTCCTCCAGACCCATCCATTTGATAACAAAAGTTGGGTATTCATCCTTTCTGATGGAAGTGTAATATTCCATTGTATACATGAACTATATCTTCTTTATTCATTTGTTTGTTGAAGGGCATCTTGGCTCTTTCCACAGTTTGGCGATTGTGGCCATTGTTGCTATGAACATTGGGGTACATATGACCCTTCTTTCACTGAATCTGTATCTTTCGGGTAAATATTCAGTAGTGCAATTGCAGGGTCATAGTAGCTCTATTTTTAATTTCTTAAGGAATCTCCACACTGTTTCCAAAGTGGCTGCACCAACTTGCATTCCCACCAACAGTGTAAGAGGGTTCCCCTTTCTCTGCATCCTCTCCAACACTTGCTGTTTCTTGTCTTGTAAATTTTGGCCATTCTAACTGGTGTAAGGTGGTATCTCAATGTGGTTTTGATTTTAATTTCCCTGATGACTAATGGTGGTGAATGTTTTTTCATGTGTCTGTTAGCCATTTGTATGTCTTCTTTGGAGAAGTGTCTGTTCATGTCTTCTGCCCATTTTTTTATGTGATTATTTGTTTTTTGGGTGTTGAGTTTGAGGAGTTCTTTATATATCTTGGGTATCAGCCCTTTTTCTGTAGTGTCATTTGTGAATATCTTCTCCCATTCCATGGGTTGCCTCTTTGTTTTGTTGACTGTTTCCCTTGCTCTGCAGAAGCTTTTATCTTGATGAAGTCCCAAAAGTTCATTTTTGTTTCCTTTGCCTTTGGAGACGTGTCTTGAAAGATGTTGCTGTGGCGGTTGTTGAAGAGATTACTGCCTATGTTCTCCTTTAGAATTTTGATAGATTCCTGCCTCATATTGAGGTCTTTTATCCATTTTGAGTTTATCTTTCTGTATTGTGTAAAAGAATGGTTGAGTTTCATTCTTCTATACATAGCTGTCCAATTTTCCCAGCACCCTTATTGAAGAGACTATCTTTTCCACTGGATATTTTTTCCTGTTTTGTTAAAGATTATTTGACCATAGAGTTACGGGTCCATATCTGGACTCTCTACTCTCTTACACTGGTCTATGTGTCTGTTTTTGTGCCAATACCATGCTGTCTTGATCACAGCTTTGTAGGAAAGTTTGAAATCAGGCAACGTGATGCCCCCAGCTTTTTCTTTTTCAACATTTCCTTAGCAATTTGGGGTCTTTTCTGGTTCCATACAAATTTCAGGATTGTTTGTTCCAGCACTTTGAAAAATGCTGGTGGAATTTTGATTGGGATTTTTGATCCATGCTTCAAATATTTAGTCCTAGTTGTGTCCTTAGGTCAAGCACAAAATGTTTAGTCCAGAGTATTTTTAATGTTGTATGTTATATATATACACACACAAACACAAAAGTGATGTAGTGCAAAAGTCTAAATTTGAGGTCCTTTATGAATGAGAGTTCTGGGCCAAATAGTTTCCTGCCTCATTATTGTTCAGTACCTCTTTGCCTCCTTCCTTTTTTCACATTCTCACATGCATACACACACACGAGGCATAAACACACACACATATATTAAATTGTTATACACATACACACATTATATATGCATCTATTATATAGAAAGGCATGTGTACTTATATTTTGTGTCTTGTAGAAAAATAAAAAACTTAAATAAGAGTACGTAAAATATATTAGAATCTTTCAAACTCCATTTTCCCTCTTTAATGTCTACTATATCAGGAACTATAAAACAAAAACCATGTTATACTCCTCTCATCCTCTAAAAACCAAAATTGAATCCCCCTTCCATATCAAAATGGGTTTATTAAAATATTAAAATTGTTAAAATGTTTCTAGGAATCACTCTCTTATGACCCTCCGACTAATATTTCTAATCTCCTGGCCATTTCCAGATTCATCTAAATCCCACTCTCCCCAGAATATTAAACTTATTTAGCTCTATCTTGACAGGTAGCCTCTAGAACTAAACGCAATACTCTAGATGTGGTCTTACTATGAAGAATAGTGTAGGCTTGTCTCTTGATTCATTCAAGAAAGTATTTTTCCCAATACAACCTATAATTCCATTTGGTTTTCCCATAGCCATGTCATGTCTGACTCATATTAAGCTTAATGTCAAATAAAATTCTTAGTCATTT
This sequence comes from Enhydra lutris kenyoni, assembly GCF_002288905.1. Classification (NCBI taxonomy): domain Eukaryota; kingdom Metazoa; phylum Chordata; class Mammalia; order Carnivora; family Mustelidae; genus Enhydra; species Enhydra lutris. The sequence goes on from NW_019154086.1 coordinate 15,165,854, forward strand.
CCTATATGATATTGCCAAGCCAATTTCCTTTATTCTATACTCATGCAGTTAAAATTTCCTTTGGGTAAGAGAATGGTCCTCAAAGTGTACATATAATAATTACTCATATAACTACACATAATATCTACATTAAAAATAGTGTCATTTTCACAGAAGGTACACATTCTGAAAGTTAAACATAAAAATTTAATTGAGGGGCATAAACAAATAAAGGTTGAGACACATATCCTACCTATAAAAACCTGGTGGCACTTGCTGTACCAGGAAGTTTTTCTCCATGTCTTGGAGAATGTCATTCAGCATTCGGACACGGATGGGAATTCTTTCCTTGGGATCATTAGCAGGACGCATCTCATCTGACTGGAATTGTTCAGCACTCTCCCGCAGGCGTGAGGCCAGAGCTAGCAGTTGAGTGTTGGGTTGATCACCTGGTGGAGATAAATGAGTCCATCTCAGAAGAGACATCCTCAAAGGAGCAAAATAATCATTCTGCAATCATGATGTCAAAAAGGAACACCAGTTAAAATTTTCTAATTAAATTTATAATTTATAGTTAAATTATAATATTAACCCCACCAAAAATATTCTAAATATTATATTCTGCTAAGAGTATTATATTTACTGCTACCACTACTACTAGTAATAATAATTACTACTAATAATAATAATACTAGTAAATAGGTACTGGTTGGGAGACTGCTATGTTCCAGACACTGTATTGAGCACTTTAAGTATTTATCCTATTTAATACTCACCAAAGTTTGCATTGTCATGTCTATTTCAGAGCACCTGAGAATTAATTAAGATAAGCAAATTGTACCAGATCATCAAGCAAATAAATGTCAGGCCAAAATTAGAAGCCTGATCTTTCTGACTCAAAAATTCATGCTTTTCATGACATATCCTATATTTCTGTGTGAAAAAAAAAAGATTGTAAAAGAAGTTATCTTCTCTTCTGAGAGCATGAGATATGTTACTCTGTTGTGATATGTCCATGGGCTCCTTTGTTTTACTCAAAATTTCCTGTAATTTGAAGCTGAAATATATCTTTGACTTGAAAGTACACTGAAAACTATCCTATGTAATGTTTACATTGCTTGGTTTTGCTTTTGGGATGATTTTTGTTTGTTATGCTTTATTCCTATTTGTATAACTTACTGGAAGTCATTTTGATATGAATGGTGGCAGCAAAAACAGGACATTCATTTGACTAAGAGTAAGGCAGCAATAGTACAGTGATAATGGCCACCAGAAACTGTAGCCAGACCACATGAGTTCAAATCCCTGCTATACCACTTAGTAGTTGTGTGATGTTGGGCAAATTACTGAGCTTCAGTATCCTAATTTATAAAATGAATAAGATAATAGCATCTGCTTCATAGATTATGAGGGCTGAATGATGAATATTTTATAAAGTGTTACAAAAAGTATTCCCTACAGTTAGGCAGTTTCCAGCTGATGTGATTTAGCACCTTGTTTAAAAAGCAATCCTTTGTTATACCATGAGAGGGGCATTCCCTCATCATCTTCTTCCCAATATTCCCCACCATTTGAGTCATTCTCTGGGTGAGGCAACAGTTGGTGGTGTTGTTCTCAGGAAATTAGGTACAACTGACTCCAGCAAGGTCAGAAACTCAATACAGAGAACTATGTCAAGTCGAGGTGAGGAAATGAACATGGGCCTGATGGCTGTCCTGGCAGCCAGCCTAAACTGGCTGCCCTGAGAGCATGGCATTGATATAAGCAAATGGAGAGATGAGGAGGCTATTTGGGACCTTTGGCTGGGGAAGTCTCAAGCAAAAGGGAAAGATCACAAAGGGACTCTTTCCAAGTGAAGTTCAAGGATTATCAGATCCTCAAACACCTGGTCTTTGTGAAAATGCAGATTCTCAGATCCGCTGAATCTCTCTAGGCATAGAGCCTAGGAATTTCCATGCTACTCAGATTTTTACCCACATTTTAAAGTTTAAGAAGCACTGTAGAGAACTGAGGAGCTAAGGAAAGATTATCTGGGTTAGAATTACAGCTGATGTATAGAATATGTCTTCATAAAATTACCAACCTCTAACTAAACATTTATTGTCTTTCCCCTCCATCCGATGGGGACTATTTCACATGTCACTTTCTTCAGAAGCCAGCACAATTCTGACACTCGATAATTGTTTACTAAATAAACAGAAGATATTTAATAAAGTATTTTCAGAAAAAAATCCAATAACCAAAGAAAACTGCGCAGACATAAGTGGTTTTCATGAGAACTATAAAGAGATTACCACATTTATATGCTTTCTGTTCACTGACATTAACAATATGAATAAAATTAATTGTAGGAGTTCACAGGTTTTGGCATTTTGATGTTTTCAAAATACATTCTATATACATTAATTATCTTGTTTGATATCATAACAAAACCTGAGGTTGTGAGAGGAGAAATTTTTGCTCGTTGAGGATATTCAGCACTCTGTTATTTAAACAGTTATAATGATAATGTCATTTTATGAAGTTATGGTTTATTTTAAATTGTGATGTTTCACTGAAGTTAATATATGGGGGCCTTATAGGAAATACCATTGTACAAGGAAAAAATAAGACAAAAAAAGCACATTTGAATTATACTGGAATAGAAAGACTGAACAACAGAAAAAAACAAGTTCGACATCTTAGAGTCTTCCACTTAAGAAAGAAAAATCTGTTCTGATCTAACATACACTACAGAATTGAAGACATTACTACTGAATCAGGTGAGACAAATTGTACCATTCTACTTTATTTAGCTTTAAATGAATTTATCTTTCATGGTGGTGAGGATGTAGAGAACTGACAGCTTTAAGAACTGTCTTATTCCAGAAAGGACCCTGAGAGTGAACACCTGCCATCTACACAATCCCCTATGTATTACTTCCAGGGTATAAGCTTACAAATTGAAAAGTAGCTTTACTTTCAATGTTCTCTTAATCATTTGTATACATGACTGATGTTCCAAAGATTCCTAATAGCATTTTAATGACAATTAGAACTTATTTGTCCATTTAAATAAGACCCAGAAACTAACATCACTGACTCTATGTAAGCTGTGACCCTAAATGATTTTTCCCCCATGATACTGAATCCCTGTTAGAATGTCAGCTCTGTGAAGGAAGAGATTGTTGTCTGTTTTGTTTACGGCCATTTCCTTAGACTAACACTATGCCTGGCATATCACTGAATCTTCTACTTTGATCAGAACATTATAATATCTGCAATATTTTTATCCTTATCTGTCTTGTCTATCTCCTTTCCCTGACTGAAAAGAACCCCACAAGGTCATCAAATATGTTTTATCTCTTTGTATCTCTAGCTGCTAGCACAATATCTAAGACATAATAGTCATTTACTAAAAATTGTGTTGAGTAAATTTCGAATTATAAGGTAATATTTTGAGATATTATACTAAATAATGCCTACAAAGTCACTTAGGGAAATGTTTGGCATATAATAAGGACAACTAATTTTGCTAAAATTCAATAATAATTGCAAAGGAAAAGAAAAGATAAGAAAAGAAGCTATTTTAGGGTAATGAAAGTCAAACTAAACTAAATTGAATTAAAATATGCCTGCCAATAATCAATAAAAAGAATATATAAAACTTCATTTAAGTCACAGTGAATGTCAGAGAATGGAGGACTAATTGAGGCTCCTAACAGTTCAGGTTTAATATGCAGTAAGTCCATTGACCAAAGAAAATGAATTGGGAGTTAGAGATTTCTCTCAGTGAGAGTTAATACAATTATCTTGAAGTTATATGCCCACAGAGTCTAAAGACCCAGGTCTTGGTATCAAAAAACATGCAAGAGCTCCATCTACTTAATTACTATCAATGTAGTTTTGAATAGATTACTTAATATTATTGTCCTTTTAACTTCCTTGGGGAAAAAGAATAGTCATTCCAATCTCTAAGCATAGAAATCACCATATAAATGGAAGTTACTATTATCAGAGTACACAAACTAAGTATAAATTACCACCAACTCATTTTTCAGTAAAAAATACTGTAACTAATGATTTTTTCTTAGAGATGTTACTTTTCACTTCTTCAAATCAGTGCTCCCACTTCTCCATTATTGTATCACACTCTTCCCTGTATATACTGTAATAAAGATTCCCAATTTTATTTTGTGGTGAATATGAATCTGGAGCCATTTTTTCTTCCCATGGGCTGCATCTCGAACTTCTTAAGAACAAGGAAAGGGATAATATAAAAGTTAAGGAATTAAACAACCAGCCTTCAAAAATTATCCTTTTACATCTTCCCTTCTGGTGAAAAGCCAAAAATTAATAAGTTTAAAAAAATTTTTTTAAGATTTTATTTATTTATTTGAGAGACAGAAATCACAAGTAGGCAGAGGCAGACAGAGAGAGAGGAGGAAGCAGGCTCCCCGCCGAGTAGAGATCCTGATGAGGGGCTCCATCCCAGGACCCGGGGATCATTACCTGAGCTGAAGGCAGAGGCTTTAACTCACTGAGCCACAGGTGCCCATTAATAAGTTTTTATAGCATGGCAGAACATACTGATATGTGATAAATATTAAAAATCAACCTTAATATAATACAAAATAATTAAGACTGCCTGGTAAAATTATCTTGTTTTTTAAGAGATAATTGAAATGGACTTCTAAATTTCAAACAGAAACAATGCATTTTTCCTTTGTCTCAAAGTAAAATACAAATGTATTTTCAGTAAGTAACGTATTGAGTCCTATTTTGTGTGGTGTTCTATAAATACTGGGAGGGAGGCAAAGGCAAAGATTAAATCTTCAACCTTAATAAATTCCTAATCTAGCTAGATATAATCCACAAATGGAGAATAAATAAGGATCAAATAAAATAAATGCTCATGAGAAAGACTGAAGAGTTTATTGTGTATAAAAATATCTTAAGTAGGGGGTTGGGAGGGTGGGATTATGGACATTGGGGAGGGTATGTGCTATGATGAGTGCTGTGAAGTGTGTAAACCTGGCGATTCACAGACCTGTACCCCTGGGGATAAAAATATATTATATGTTTATAAAAAATAAAATTAAAAAAAAAAATCTTAAGTAAATCCAGAGAAGAAGTGATACTTGAAAGACAGATCATGGTATTGCCCAGAAATCGAGGGCATCTAAAATGGACCTCTTGAAGTTCTGAGACTCTTTCTACATTAAAACAGTCAAGGATGTTACATCTGTAAGCAATAATATTAATTGCTACTAATTAATCCCTTAGTCCTCAGCTTTTTAGAGGGTGAAGTTGCCTTTAACTTCAACCCTTCCATTTTTTTCATTGTGTTATACAAAGAACAGATCTGGATATTATAAGCAGTAGTAATAATAACTGTAGAGGAGAGAAGGAGGGAGGGAGAGAGAGAAGGAGGAATTATAAGTCAGTGGATGGTGAGATAGTATTCAGATTTAAGGAGGCCAGTTCAGAAGAGGCTCTAAAACATACTGAAGGAAACCTGTCCCTACTCCTACCTTCTAGTGGGTTATCACATTGCAGTGTTGTCCCCTTCAAGTCATTTGGGAGGCAGTGTGGTGTAGTGGAAAGGGCAGGGGCTTTGGAATCTGATAGAGCTATCTCTATTCAATCCCTAAACCTACTGCTTAAATAGATACACCCAATGAAAACATAAACACACCCTCCCCGACACCTCACTCACAGTTTTTTAATCTCTAAATTGCTCTTAACAATATCCAGTTCAGCTCATGTGGCTAGAGTAAGATTAAATGTCACAATGGACATAAGACACTTGGCACATTACACATGACACAAGACACTAGGGCTTTGTGGAGTGACCCTGAAAGTGCCACGGTATCCTCAGAAAACTTGTTCCTCTCGAGGACCATTGTTACAGAATCCTAAAACAATTTCCAATAGTAGATCAGAAGCTCAAAGGCACTTCATACATGTCCTATCCATAAGGTCTCTAAGACATCTGGGTAAGACTAGTAACTACAGTTCTGTCTGCCCCCACTGAATCTGTATGTTCTTTTCTAACCTGCCAGGACCTGCCCAAACTACCTCTTCTTCCCAGGCACTCCTGAATCTTGATGAGTTTCATTTTGGCATAAACCCATGTGTTTAAGTCTGTTCTACAACCTTCTAGACAAATGCATAACTGTCTGATTTTAAAGAATGGTTTTACTACTTACCATTGTGGCCTTTCTTCCAAGTTTTATCCTCCAAAAAGTTTTAAATTTCAGTTTATTTCCACTTTTCTATCTTTTTGTTCTATTTTGTGGCTGTATTTTTTTAAGACTCACTCAATTTCATCTTAAATTAAGAGTGAAATGTACTGGTCATACTCTAAAACTACATTTTTATATCAAACAAACATAGCTTTTTATTTTAATAGTATTTCACAGAACCTGTTCTTCTATGGATGAGCTTATCACAGTTTTAAAGGTGCTAACAATTGCAAAATCATAGCTTAGACTTCACTGATTTATAGTGACAAGGGAAAGTATGATTTATGTTTCACATACCACAGTGGTTAAAAGCAGAACAGAAGATTATTTTGGGGGAAAAAATGTATGTTACTTAATGTCGTTTTAAAAATATCTTGTGGCATCGCTAAAGGGAAAAAAAGAAATTGCCAATATGATTTCATCCAGGGGAAAGAACAGTCCTTTATTATCCCACATTTTCTATTCTTCATGCTGGCTTCTTTAGTATGAGTCACAATGAATCATCTCAGCTGGTTATTTAAAGAAGTTAAACAAACAAAAACGCAGGCATAGAGAGAAATGTGGGAGCTAGTGCACTGTTGATAAATAATCTAACACTGATTTTACAATACATTGATAAAAGGATATTATTTAAAAGTGCAATATGCCAGAAGACAGTAGATAATTATGTCTAAACTGAATACAGTAGAAATCCCTCTTCCAAAGGCGCCAAACTGGCATACTTAGAAGAATTAGGTCGGCCACTTCTTAAAAAGTATGCAAGGCATTCTGAAAATTTTCTCATATTCTAAATATTGCCCAAGGATCCAGCTAGCCAACACTGATGAAAATCTAGCATGAATTTGACCATATTGCATGGAATGAGTTCTCCCAACAGTGTCTGTCTGCCTGGTGCAGAAACTGATCTGGATATTGGCTGCTTTGGAAGAGTGAGCAAAACTTCCCTGAATGAATTAAATTCATGTGTGGTTTATTTTTTACCAGTATCCTCCTGAGGCAGAAAGTTGGAGTTGTATATTTAATAACATGTGTGAGTTTAATTATGTTTTGGTTAAGCCAAGAAAATGAAAAAAAAAATTGAATAAAATTAATCAGTATGAGGTCAAGGATACTTTATGCTCTATTATGAGCCAAGATTAAAAGTATCTTTAAAAAAAACACAACTTTAAAATTGTTGCCAGAGAGGCAATACTTACAGAAAAATGGATTGTGGTACTATTCTGTCATGGGCATAGGGTTTTACCCTTAAAATGCATTTAGGGAAAAAAAATTCACAATATAATAGATCATTACTATGATGGGAAAGTAGGAAAATGGTAAGAAGTCATTACTATATTTCAATCAATGTAGTGACACATATAAAATGTAGATACTGCAAAGAAAACTTTAAACAAATTTGAATGAAGTACTCAGAATACTGAAGGAAATGATGATAAAGGGAAGCTGTAGGATTAGCAACAAATTGTGACACAGGACATAAAGGAAAAGAAAGTATAATTCTAAGGAATACAAAAGGGATGACATGCTCTGGATAATAACTAAGGGACATTATTCAATAAAAATATGAGTTCAAAAAGAAGTGGGAGGAAAGAAAAACTAGTTTCAGGAGACAAACTCTGATACTATAGAGACAACCAGAATTTGTTGCAGACCCAGTTGTCCCATCTCCTTGTTTGAACTAGATGTGGGATATCAATAAATGAAATACAAATTTTAATTAGTTATGTAGTCACAGTCCATACAAAAATATACTGGGGGAGGGGGGGCGCCTGGGTGGCTCAGTGGGTTAAAGCCTCTGCCTTCGGCTCAGGTCATGATCCCAGAGTCCTGGGATCGAACCCTGCATCTTGCTCTCTGCTCAGCAGGGAGCCTGCTTCCCCCTCTCTCTGCCTGCTTCTCTGCCTACTTGTGATCTTTGTCAAATAAATAAATAAAATCTTAAAATAAAAAATATATACACTGGGGATTGATACTAAACATATTTTTAGGAATTTGTACCCAGTGGATGGCCAATTTCTTATTGAATTTCTCTCAATTTGAGCAAGCAAGGTAAGCTACTTCTGAGAGAATGCTTTTAAGTCCTGTTCACTCAAAATGGTAACTTCCAGATACGCCAGTTTGGGTCAAACTACTAGAAATCTAACATGATTTGGAATTTCCATGGGAACAAAAATTTTCTTAGAATTGTTTATATTTTAGATGGATGGATTTGGATTTTTTAGGGAGGACACAGGGCCAGGTACCTAATGTACCCACTCTTTACTATTTCTAGGGCAGTCCAAAGTTGGAGTTGGTGGTAATTAAAATCAAGATTGGAGATAGATGGGCTGAGGACTAGAATCACACAATTTATAAAGCACATACATAATTGGGACATCCATCATAAATTACTCAGAAAGAGAAAAAGACATCAGATGGGTCTCAGCCACGTGATTGTGGAAAAGAACTGACACATATTGAAAATACGAAACTACAGATCTAGAGGAACAGCACACTTGGCTCAGTCACATCATGACAGTGAAATACTATCTTTCCTTCTACAGTGAAGTGATTGATGCTAATGAATTATCAGCTAATAAAAAAAGAGAAAAAGTCAGATAAAGTCACCATTGTCAGTTTTTCAGAGAACAGGAGGAAATCCTGCCAACAACCATTTTACATTTAATGAGACAATCAGGAGGTGTCAACAAGCCACACAGTTAGAACCTGTTTCCTGCTGAGTCTGGCTTGCTCTAAATAAATGTGTACATAATCAGATCAAATAAAAGTGACTTTTACTTTATTTGGTCATTTGTAGGTTTTACAATAATGGTAAATAACAGAATTCCAATTAAGAAAAATAGCAGATATTAAACAGAAAGCATCAGACTCACAAAGTCCCTTAGCTATTTTGAAGTGTGGTTTTAAACATTAAAAAGTGGATAAAGTGAGAAAGAGTAAATTTAGCCAGGTTGTTAAATGCTCAGTCCTTAGTCTGCTTCCAGGTTCAAGGGTGTGGTGCTACTTCGTTTATTCTTGGCACCTGTCTCTGCTGCCTGCACACTAGGACCAGTGCCCTGCGTGTGCATGTTTTGGACATACTTTCATTTGCAAAAAGTACCCCTGAAGCATATCAGTTATCTTATCAGTCACTATTTACATTATATCTCTATGTACCACATATAAATATTCATTCTCTAACTATTATGTGTTTGGCATTGACCAAATATTAAGAGCCAAGGTCACTCAGTCAAAATGAGCTTTCAAGACCATACAATAAATCAACTCAAACAAATTATTCACTAGTAAATTATCCTTCTTTCTGGTGGTTGTGAGAACAGTAGAGAATGGTCTGCTGCTACTGTAAACTAGAGTAATAAATAAACAAGATGGCCCGTTGTCAAGGGGTAAAAATTACACCGTTGAAAATGCAATTGGGTTTCAGAGACCTTCATACATAAACTCTTTGCAGTAGGGAGAAACAGTATTTTATAGTCCAGCCTTGAAGGTCACTTTTTTTTTTTTTAAGCTATGATTGAGAACTCAAGACTAATCACTGCTAGCTGTCATAACAAAATAAGAAAATATATCAACAATTAAAGCTTGTATTAAGCAGTAAAATTAGATGTTTCATTTAACATGGTACAGGAACTCTGTTTAGCTAATGAAATTATCTCACACTGTAACAAAAATGAAACTGAAATATTTATTTAATTGTTATAAATTGTGTCCATTATTCACACATTATAGCATATTATTCTATTTTAGTAATAAGGTAATAACCAGAGTACGCAAAATGGAATAGGTATATCAAATTTCCTATAATTTAGCAGATATTTGAATGATGTTTTACCTTGATATACAGCAAATAAGTTTGAATCATGATGATTTAAACACAAAAATGTATATAGATTAAAGGTGATGAATCATGTCACTTTGAACAAACATTTATACTCAAGTCACAGTAAAAATATTTTTTTTTTGCTTATATATCGATGTTTTTGTTACATTTTCTTTTGCTTTGTTTTATGTTTCTAGTACATGCACATCTTAAGTCTGCCCACATCTTTCTGAGTGAAAGTAGAGGGAGACCCAAGGAGTCTCACATCAAAAGAAACAAAACTCATACAAAACCGACAACCAAAAGAAAAGTTCTTTACGTAGAGTGGAAGCAGTCCAATATAACAGCAAGAAGCCAAAATGCTCCTGGCTCACCCAACTAAGAAACCTGATTTTAGGGAGAGGTTTATCTAGCCTTAGTAGCATCAGCCCACAGTGGAAATCTTTGTAGAATGACTGTAGTTTGGTTATTTTTTTTCCCCTTGTACTAACACACTTCTAGATATAACTATTAAAGAAAGAATTATTAACCTGGCCTATTTTCATGATATTTTCTGTACCTTCTTCCTTTAACTAAAATCTGACTTTCCCCTAAGGATACTGCATCCAAGACAGCCCTCCCAGGTGGTGGTTCCTTCTCCCAGGCACTTTGTAGCCCTTTCCCTAGAAGAACACTAGGAGGGTCCTCTGCATTACTGAGCATTCTTTGAAGTTTTTTGCTCCTGGTTTTGTCACTCCTTCTTATAATAATTACTCCTGTTTTAATTCTTGGCAATTTCCATATCCACATATTCTAGACTCTCTTTCCCTTAGCCTCTTTTCCTCCTATCCCACTGCCATGGTCATGTCCTTGCCTGAACACTGTCATTACCGATGTCTTCACTCTTTGTATGGTCACATTTTTAACAATCCCATTTTCTGGCCACCAGCAAAGGAGTCTTTAGAGCTCACTCACTCCCAATTCTTTGATTGCACCAGGAAGTAGCATCTGTCAATCCTCCTCCCTTTCTGTTTCCCCTCATTGCCTTCATTTCCTCACTTTATTCCATGCCCAATTTAGATACTATGGTCCACTCCCATGGGTGCTCCTTTGCATGTACTCCCAGTTTTATCTTATCTAATTCATTGTCCCTCTCCCATTAGAGCTATAGCCTGATTAAATACAACTCTGTCAGTACTGTATCTGAAACCCTCCTGAAGGCTGAATAATTGTATTGAATTATCTCATTAAAATACAGGTATTTCTTCTGAGCTCTAATGCTGCCCAAAATATAGGCATACGTCATTTCATTGCACTTTGCTTTACTGAGTTTCACAGAAACTCATATTTTACATTTTTTACAAATTGAAGTTTCATGGAAACCCTGCATCAAGCAAGTCTATGACAGAAGCTTGACAAAAGTGGAAAAAAAAGGAAACTGTATAGAGACCAACTTCAATATACCAAAAACAGAGCAATCTGAGGCCAGTTCATACGGGAACAAATAACCCTAAACAGCTCATCTGCTTTCAGGGTTATGGTTTTACAGCCAATATAGTAAGAATCATTGAGGGGGGAAGTTGTGTTATAGTATTCTCCAGGTTAAGAAGCAATCCTGATAGACAAGATTTAAAAAAGAAAAAAAAAAGTATTAAACTTATAGATTCCGGAAATATTTGGCTGTTAAGAATAATTCACACCCCCCCCCCAAAGAATGACCATTTTCTAAGGATTACTGCTTAAGGATTATAGTTAAAATATTGACTTTTGTACTGAGAAGTATATGTCTACAAATCACACATTAAATATCTGACAATAAGATGTATGACTCAAATAGGAGGAGGGTACATTCTTTAATTACTATATTGCCCTTTGTATTTGGTTAATGAAGACAAATTACAAGCTTAGTTGAAAGCTTTGTATGTAGATAAAAGGGAAATGAAGGTAACTATTAGGGTGGTATTAGAATTCTGCAGAAAGAGATGTATTCAAACATGAAGGGATTGAAATAGAAACTATAGAAATAATTCTCTTCTTGTCACCCTTAATCTAGGGTGGACCAACACTTCAGTGATCTGGCATCTACCTCAGAAATCAATCCCAAAGGAGAAACTTCTGGGTCAATCTTGTTTGAACTGACTGAATGTTAGCTACAAACTCACTTACCTACTTCCTTCTTTATTTATTTGGAAAAATATCTGATCTATATTTTTTCCACGTGGAATTTATAAATGATAATAGAAGTTTGAAATTATAAATCTCTCTGACAAAGGGAAGTAGATGAAACATCTTTTATAATCTGATATTTTGTCTTGTGCTCACACATAAATACACCTCTTTTCTATTGACATGGCAGTCAAATTTCTTCTAAGCCCCTCTCATGATAATCCTCTCCAGGGAGGGAGTCTTGTGTTGTCATAGTTAATAAGATAGCATATGATTTTATCCATTGCTCATTAAAAATTAGTTGAACAATCTTTCATTTGCTAAAATTATTATAATTCAAAGAAAAATTACCTTTAAGGCTGTTTTGAACTTCTAAAGCTACATCGAGAGCATTAAAGGGCAGAACTGGTTCATTGGCAATTTGCAAAATCACTTCTCCTGAGAGCTGAAAGAAAAAAACACAAAAGATGCTAGCATTCAGTATTAAGGGTTTCTGATTTTTTTTTCCATTTTTTTCAATCATTCTTATGTAACCACAGCAGCAAAAACACAGAGGGTAAAATATACATTTGTAAGATATCTTTGCCTTTTAATTTTTTTCCTTTTTTTTTTCCCCAAGGCTTTATTTATCTATTTGACAGACAGAGAGAGAGAGAGAGAGAATGAAAGAGAGACAGCACAAACAGGGGGAGCAGCAGGCAGAGAGAGAGGGAGAAGCAGGTCCTCTGCTAAGCAGGGAACCCAACAGGCTCCTATCTCAGGACCTTAGGATCATGACCTGAGCCGAAGCCAAATGCTTAACCAACTGAGCTACCCAGATCCCCTCTTTCCACTTTTCAAAAAGATTTTATTTGTTTAAAGAAACAGAGAGAGAGATAGCAGGGGAGGGGCAGAGGGAGAAGAGGAAGCAGACTCCCCACTGAGCAGGGAGCCCTACACTCTGGGCCTGGATCCCAGGACCCTAGGATCATGACTGGAGCCAAAGGCAGAAGACCCTTAACCTACTAAGCCATTTAGGTACCCCTAGTTTTACTTTTCTATAAAGAAAAAAAAAAAAAAAACAGTGCATTTTTCATGTTTCAAAATAGTATAAAGGAATATAACATTTTCTTCTTTTTTAGCTGAAATATTAAGAAATAGCACCCTAGTTGAAGAAGTTATAATATTTAAACTTTAAAACAATTCTTTATTCAGCAGTTCAGAATGTCACACAATAAAAAAAAAAAAAAAAACAGTAGAGAGAAGTAAATGAAAATCAATATCTGGTTAGGGGATTAAAGTAATACCCCAGACAAAATTAATGATCAATTTATTTCATTTAAAATATAATTTAGTCTGAATGAACAGATGGTTACCAGATGGTGGGCAAGGGGATGGGTGAAATAGGTGATGGGGATTAAGGAGTGCACTTCTTATGATGAACACTGGGTGTTGTATGTAGCGAATCACTAAATGGTATGCCTGAAACTAATATTACACTGTATTAACTAACTGGAAATTTTTTTTTAATTTTTAATTTTTATTTTTTTAAAGATTTGATTTATTCATTTGAGACAGAGAGCGCACAGAAGGACAGTGAGAGGGAGAAGCAGACTCTCTGGCTGAGCAGAAAACCTGATGTGGGGCTCAATCCCAGCACCCTGAGATCATGACCTGAGCCAAAGGCAGACGCTTCACCAGCTGAACCACCCAGGCATCCCATAACGAACTGGAATTTAAAGAAAACTTAAGAAAAATAAATGAACTGTTGTTTTCATTAGGAACTAGAGAAAAAGTAAAATAGAATAGAATTTAGTCTGAAAAATTCCATTAAAATCTGTTACTATTTTCTTTAATGCTTTACTCTATTTCTAATTACTTTTCCAAAATCTATCAAAACTAGTATCATTTATATGTCTTTGGGGTCTATGTTTAAATTAAAGTTAAACAAACTTTAATGACATCCTCAAAACTTATACCTAGGATTTTTATATATGCATATCACCCCCCACCATGCTCCAAAACTGTCTGAAAACCACCATATGCACCACAGCTGAACCAGCAAATGCTTTAAAGACTGAACAAATCATATGTATTCATATACATCTCAAAGGAACTTAGGGCTGGCAGCAAAAGCACTGTTATTCTCCCTCTCTTTCAACTGATATTTGATATTTACCTTGGTGTAACAAATGTCCCTACATCTCTAATAACCCTGAAGCTGGCACAGAGAGAAATATGATTGTGTTGATGTTATTAATGTACTATGAAATGTTGTTAGTAAATGAAAATATTGTCTTGTGAAACTACACAGGGGAATTAGCACACTAACTCGAGACATTATAGTACACGTAAAAGATAGAACTTACAAGGAAAAAATGATGCTAAATATTCAAATCTACACATTCAACAAGGGTCAAATTCCACTTACTATTTAAAAGTTTTAATTCCCAGGTGTTTGCACAGTTTAAGATAGGTTAAAAATACAGTTCAATTCGACCTTCTTGTAAATGCTTGAAAAAAAAAAATACATCTTTTAGAAAGAAAGGGGAAGAAGAAACAGTTTTGGTGTTCCTTTATTTCTTTGAGATATTTTTTTCCCAAAGGTAGTAACCACTTTTTCCCCGATGCCCATGTTTATTTGCAGAGTATTATCTCCAGAATAGTGATCACAAAAATCCTGGGAAACTGCCTACCCTGATTATGCTGTTTTTCAGGGGAAAACCTTATCTGCAATAGGTTGATATGAATTCTGTCTCTATTCCACCTTACTACTTCCAAATCATGTAAGAAACGCCGATATTTGGAAATAAATTATTTGTAAAAAGGAATTTTTAAAGAAGATTAAGAAGCATTATGGTTTCTTTTTTCAATTTGCACTGGATAATGGAAACTACAGAACAGACATGTTTTGTTTATAGTTTTGGAGTCTGGAAACCACACATTATAAAGGATTAAAATGAAAGAATGGGGAGGGAGGAGAAAGGCAACTTCACTGTGTGCTGCTGAAGAAAGTTGTTTTTTGTTTTAAGAGTCATTTGGCAGCTCAAACAACCAGAATATAAGCCAGCCACCTTGCTATTTCTTTCAAAAAGAACGTGACAACAAATACTGGGACTTCTAAGGCATCTGGCTCATAATAGAATGCTTAGACTAAATTGGCTTTACTTGCAGTTTCCTGAGCAAGAGGGAGATTTGCATAGGTCTTGCCATGAAGTAGGAAAGATGACGCAGACCCATACTCTTCTCATCCGCTCTGAATTCACTTATTCAGGCAAGCCAAAGCAATCATCCCTTTATTTATATAATGCCCCACTCTTTTCGAAGTGCTTTACACTTAAACATCTTATCTTGACAAACCTAGAGGTAGTTAGTGGGGGAATTAATTCTATGTTAAAAACATAGGCTTAAGTATAAGACTTACTGGGTTCCAGTCTAAGATGATAATATAGGAGGATCCTGACCTTACCTTGTCCCATGGACACACTGCATCTAGAGCTACACACAGGACAATTCCCTTTGAAGAAAAAAAAAATCTAATTGAACGATTCCTACACATCAGATAAATAAAAAAAAAACCCACTTTGAAATGTGTAAGAAAGACTGAGACACACTCTGACTGTAAACACTACCCCATCACAGCAACATACAATTGGGAGGAAACTACCAAGTTCCATTTTCTCCCTGAGGAGAGAAGCGTTTGGATCCAACATGGAGTGCTCTGCCTTTTAAGACTTCTGCCTGAAGGCCCCAAAACACCTAGCCCCAAAAGCCAATGAGACTTGTGTCCACAAGACCTACAACACTATAGCAAACAAAGAAACAGCTCTTAAGGGGCTTGTGAGGACTTGTTGTGAGTCCCCTGGGCTCAGTGAAGAGGTAGCAAGCAAAAAATGCCTATATCCCAGTCTTCCCCTGAAATAGAGCAATTTACATATCTTAAAAGCTACAGCCTGAGAGTCAGGCTTCTAATTTAACACACATCTAAGGGTCAACTGCAATTCTTTCTGGAGACTGAGGAGGCTAGCAGTTGTCATCTTCACCATCTTCACATTCTCTCTCTGCCCTGCTCCAGGTACCAGTGTCTCCTGAAAAGGAACTTGTGCCCCCGTCTGGTACCCAGGTTTTGTAGCTGCTACCCAGAAGATGCACAGCTTGATTGCCTGGCTCTGGTGGCCAGTAGGACCCGAGTTCTTGAGTTTGAATTCCTGGAAGACTATAATAAACAAAAACAAAAACAAAAAACACTTCTTAATCAGCTATCCCTGCAGGGCTCAGTGCAAAATGAGCAGAGAGAAATGCCAATCTCCCATTCTTTCCCTGAAAGAGGTCTATTTGCATACTTTATAACTGCTCCCTGAGGGTTAGGTGCCTAATACAACATGCATCTCCCCAGAGAACAGAGAAGCCAATAGACATGATCTTAGCATTTTCCCTGTAGCCTGCTCGAAACCACCAATATCATCCTGGAAGGAGTTTATATACATATCCTGCACCCCAGTTTTTGCAGCTGCCACCCAAGGAACACACCTCTTGATATCCTGGCTATGCAGGCAAGTGGAGCTTGAATTCACGAGTTTCGAAGGACCTTAGCAAGCAAAGAAATGCTTCCTAATTGGCTATCCCTCTAGGGTTCAGCATTTAAGAAGCCAATAGAAGGGGTGTCTGAGTGGCTCAGTTGGTTAAACATCTGCCTTCGGTTCATGTGAGTATCCCAGGGTCCTGGGATGGAGCTCCGTATGGGGCTGTGGGGAGCCTGCTTCTCTTTCTTCCTCCATAGTTCCCCCTTCTTGTGCTCTCTCTCACTTTCTCTCTCAAATAAATAAATAAAGTCTAAAAAAAAAAGAAGAAGAAGAAGAAGAAGCCAACAGAAATGCTTTTTCTTAGTCTTTCTTTGAAAGAGGTTTATTTGCATACTTCAAAAGCTTCTGCCTGAGAATCTTGTTTCCAATCAGCTTGCATCTAGTTGGTGACTGAAATTCTCCCCTTTGTGACACCAACAGGTCTTGGCACACACTCAACTACTGTAAGCCAAATCACAAAGGTTTTAGAGAAAACCAAGAGCTAGAGCCAGGCTGAATAATACTGTTTGTCTCCTATACAAGACAATTCCATTAATAATACAGTTTGTGTCCTATACAAGACAATTCCATCAAGAATGGTAGTTTTTATGTAATGCACAGAAACCAACACAGTGAGGTAAAGTGAAGAAAATAGAGAAATATGTTCCAAACAAAAGAATAAGATAAAACTCCAGAAACAGACCTCAATGAAATGGAGATAAGTGATTTACTTGATAAAGAGTTCAAAGTAATGAGTTTGCTCACCAGTATAAGAAGAACAATGCACAAGCAAAGTGAGAATTTCAATAAAGATAAAATATTTAAAGAGTATCAAACAAATCATAGAACTGAAGAATACAATAACTAACTGGAAAATCCAGTAGATGATTTCAATAGCAGACTAGACCAAGCAGAAGAAAAGATCAGCAAACTCAAAGATATGACTTGATCTAATCAGAAGAACAAATAGAAAAGAAAAAACAATAAAAAAGAGAGAAAGCAGCTTAAGAGACATGTGGGATACCATCAAACAGATCAATATTCACATTCTAGAGGTCCCAGAAGGAGAAAAGAAAGAGAAAGGGACAGAAAACTTTAAAAACATCTTTTTAAAAAAAAATTTTTTAAATTTTTATTTGAATATAGACAACACACAGTGTTACATTAGTCTCAGGAGTACAACATAATTATTGCACAACTCTATACCTTATTGTTCTCCGCAAGTGTAGCTACCATCTGACACCATACAACCTAATATAATATCATTGACTATATTCCCTGTGCTATACCTTTTAATTCCCATGACTTATTCACTGCCTGTATCTCCCACTCTAATTCACCAATTATGTCCATTCCCCTAACCCCCTTCCCTCTGGCAACCATCAATTTTTTCTCTGTATTGGAAGTATGATTCTTTTTGTTTCCTTTTTCATTTGTTTTATTTCTTAGATTCCACATACAAGTGATATCATAAGTTTTAGAAAGCTGAAAGAAATAATGGGTAGGACACCTGGGTGGCTCAGTCAGTTAAACACCCAACTCTTGATTTTGTCTCAGGTCCTGAACTCAGGGTCATGAGACTGAACTCCAGATTGCCCCAGGTCAGGCTCCTGGCTCAACAGGGAGTCTCCTTGAGATTCCCATTCTCCCTCTGCCCCTCCCCCCAATTCACGCTTTTGTGTGTGTACACTCTCTCTAGCTAAAATAAATAAATCTTAAAAAAAGAGAGAAATAATGGCTAAAAACTTCCCTAACTTGTAAGATCCAAATACCATAAATCCAAAAAGAACCACACCAAAATACATTATAATTAAATTGTCAAAGTTACAAACAAAGAGATAATGTTAAAAGAAGCAAAATGAAAAACAACTTGTTCTATATAGGAGAAATTCCATAAGACTATCAGTAGATTTTTCTAGAGTAACTTTTCAGTCCAGGAGAGACTGGGATAATATATTCAAAATGCTAAAAGAAAAAGAAAAAAAGCCAACCAAGAATACTCTGCCCAGCAAATTTGTCCTTCATCATTGAAGGAGAGATACAGAGTTTTTCAGACAAGCAAAAGCTGAAGAAATTCACCCCTACTAGACCAGTCTTACAAGAAGTGTTAAAAGGAACCCTTCGATCTGAAACAAAAGGATGATAATGGGAAAACATGGAAGGATAAATTTCACCAATAAGGACAAATAGTTAAATAAAGAATAGTCTAATTTTTAATGGTGGTGGATAAATCACAGAAACCAAGTATGAACTGAAAGACAAAAATATTAAAAATAACTACCATAAGTTTTTAATGGATATAAGTTAATGATGTAAATTGTGGCATCAAAAACACAACATGTGGGGGGAGTAGGAAAGTAAAAGTATCAAGTTTTAGTGTGCATTTAAATTTAAGTTGTTATCAGCTTAAAGCAGACTATTGTAAATATAAGATGCTTTATATAAGTCTTATGGTAACAACAAAGTAAAAACCTATAATAGATACACAAAAATGAAGATAGCAATTAAAGTATACCACTAGAGAAAATAATTAAATCACAAAGGAAGAGAGCAAGAGAAGAAGAAAGAAACAAAAGAATTCTAAAACAGCCAGAAAACAATTAACAAAATAGTAAATCTATGCCTGGGGTGCCTGGGTAGCTCAGTCATTAAGTGGTTCCACTCAGGTCATGATCCCAGGAGCCTGGGATCACATCCTGCCTCAGGCTCCTGCTCAGCGGAGAGCCTCCTTCTCCCTCTCCCACTCCCCCTGCTTGTGTTTCCTCTCTTGCTGTGTCTCTCTCTGTCAAATAAATAAATAAAATCTTTAAAAAAATAGTAACTCTATGCCTGTCAATAATTACCTTAAATGTCAGTGGACTAAATTTTCCAATGAAAAGACATAGAGTGGCTGAATGGGTAAACACAAGGCCCAGCTATATACCATCCACAAGACACTCACTGAAGCGTTAGGGACACACCCAGACTGAATGTGAATGGAGGGGGAAATAGTAAGTTCCACATGAACACAAACCCAAAGAAAACAGGGGCAGCTTAATTTATATAAGATTGAGACAGCAATAAGAGACAAAGAAGGTTATGATACAATGATAAGGAGAAACCAACAAGAGGATATAAAATTTGTAAATATTTATGCACTCAACATAGGAGCATCTAAATACATAAAGTAAATATTAACAGACCCAAAGAAAGAAAAGAGCGATATGATAACAGCAGGGGACTTTAATATCCCTTTCAACATTGGATATATCATCCAAGCAGAAAATCCATAAGGAAACATTGGACTTAAACTAGACGTTTGACCAGATGGACCTCACAGACATTTAGAGAATGTTCTGTCCAACAGCAGTCGAACACACATTCTTCTCGAGCACACATGAAACATTCTCTAAGATAGACCAGGTGTTAGACCACCAAAAAAGTCATAAGATATAAAAAGATAAAAATCATACCAGTGTCTTTTCTGATCACGATGGTATGAAACTAGAAATCAATGGCAAGGTGAAAACTAAAATTCACAAATATGTCAAGATTTAAGGTGGCAAAGTATCTCATTGGCTTAGGCAGCTGAGGTGCATAGTGTCGACAATTGCATGATCCTTGACAGCAAGAGCTGTGGGGCGCCCTGACTGGCTGGAATGGCTGTTGGGCTTCTCAGAGGAAAGGGAACAGGCATGGTGGCAGGGGTGGCCAGAGCCGGCTGTGTTGCTGGCTACAGGTGCCTGCATCATGACAGGGGCCAACTGCTGGTGCACACACACTGGCAAAAGTCCTGGCCAGCAGCAGGGGCTGGGGCCAACTGTGGGTGCATACGTTGCTGCAGGACATGGGCGGTCAGCGGATACCCAGGTGGCTGCAGAGGCTCGTTGCAGGCCCAGGCACTTTGGAGGGTCTGGTAAGCAGAGTCAGTGCCAGCAGCAGCAGGTGGGCCCTCCAGGGGCTATTTGCAAGTGCCGCCAGCAGTGTAGGTCCGTGACGGGGTCAGGACTGGCTTCAGGCACACACAGCGGTGGGGGTTTGGCTGTCAGTGTGCACTCACATGGCCACAGAGGCTAGCCAGAGGTGCACACACACTAAAGGCCAGTTACAGAAACTGGAACAAGCTGTGTGCACATGCAGGTCTTCACAGGGACTACTTGCTGGTACACGGAGGTGCAGGCCAGTGACAGGAGTCAGGGCCAGGTCCTTTGTGTAACTCCAAATGGTTACTCATCTGGTCAGTCATTCTGCTCTCTTTGTGCCTGCAATGAGAACCCTTTCTGGCTAGAGTGTTGCTTCTTGGCACTGAGTAGCGCAGACCTGGGGGACTGAATAATGCAGGCAAAATGAAGCCGCTCTTCCTACCCCTTTTGTGTGGTTATTCTCAGGTTATTTTGCTCTGCTATTTTGCTGAAACTTCTTAGGTGGACTCTTGAGATCTCCCAAAGCTATTTTCATTCTTGGACAGCTGTCTAATTGTTCTTTGTGGGAAGATGGATGCCAGCATCTTCTGCCCTGCCATCTTGGTGACATCACACCCCTGAGCTATCTGAAACTCCATTATAATAACTTTACAAGCACACAATCTGCCTTAAAACCTTGTGTCCTTTCTCCACAGTTCCTAGACCATGCTACCCCCAAGCACAGGATAAAGGAAGAATTCATTAGAACAACAATAATGACAACAAAATAATTTTATAGAAAAGTGTTCAAAAAATAAAAGGATTATTATATCGAAAAAATTAGTTAACAAACCCACACTGAAAAGGCTTTCTTTCCTCTCTCACTAGGTAATATTGATATTTCTGGAGTTATTGGTTTCATTGGTATTGGGCAAGATTATATTATTGAAAGATAATAATCACTAGTATAATCTTCTTCTAGATTTTAAGGGTAATAAAGGCAAATTATATTTTGCCACATAAAAGTTTTTTCTTTCTTTAACCTAAAATAATTTTAGTTGTACTTAAAGGTTTAGAAGACTGTGTTTAGAAACTTAACAAAGAAAAATATACATAAAAACACACACATGTAATTTTTGGTTAAACTTTGTAATAGTATGTTGCTTTAATACTGTGGAGGGAGGTATTTTTATATTTTTTGATTTTGCCAAAAATCTTTCCCTTACCTGTCTAGATGGAAAAAAAGATATTTGCAAAACTATGACTATCTGCAGTGGGAACACTTCTCCTCCCCAATTATTATATCTCATCGCCAAATAGGATGACTGTGTCGGTAATGATTGCTTTGAATGAATTTATTTAATTCATTAACAACAGACTTGGACAAGAGCAGATTTATTAAAGCAATATCAATACCATAGTTCTATAATGTAATTTTTTTAGTTATGGGCAGAGACACTCAGTAAACACGTGATTTGTTCCATTTCTTTAATTCCAAATTAAAACAACCATAGTTTATGCCGCATACCTAAGCCATAAGTTCAACTACCATTGTGGGATTGTTTTTATGCCTTCAGGCAGACTTACGGTGCAATCTAGCCCCACTCTAGAAGGCAGTGCTGTGAGATAATTATAACACCTACTTTATAGGTTAGTGTGAGGAAGAAATTGAGAAAGCCTGGGATGCTATGGCATGGTGTGACATAATAGAACACATAGCAGATGAATCATGAACCATCTCTCTAATATCTACTGAGCTTTTATTGTCACTGTGAAATTGGGAGATCAAAGAAATATAAGACAGTTTCTCCTCTTACGATTTTCCTCCCTGAGAGAGACAAGTCATACCACTTTCACACAACTGGAAAAAGTTAACAGTGGAAAATTTAGTAAACATGAATCTTTTGTTTCCTAGAAAGCTCCATTTTTTCTTCCACTTTAAACATACAATGGAAAAAAAATAAACATATAATGGGATTCTGTCACATGTACAGATTTTGGGTTCAAGAAATTAGAGTGTAAAGGGGGAGGATAGTCCAGATGAGGGGACTAAAATGAGCAAAAACCATGTGGCAGAAAGCAGCACAGATTTTTAGAGAAATATGAAGAAACAAGTGCAATTGGAGTGGAGTTCCTGGTGAGTGGGAAATAAGTTTGTTTGTGGGGTATGCGGTGAGGAGTCAGAAAACCCTAAAACTCAACCAAGGCAAATGGCCATGATTCAGTGATCTATAGGGAGTCCGTCCCCCATTCCCTTAACTTTCAGGGCAACAGGCACTAGCTAATAAATTATGGTCTGGTGAAAATCTTCATGAAATGATTTTGTGGTGTATGGTGCACTTTGGGCTGTTATGCTCATCGTGAAGCGACCCGACTCTGATTTATGCCACTTTAAAGTAGAAAACCCTGAATTTAGCAACAAACGCCCTGTGGATAACAAACCTCAGGGAAGCCAGCTATGGACAAGGGGCCTCCATCTCCCTGGAGGTGAGCAGAGCAAGAAGCAGCCTTCCAGTTCTCAGGATTGCTTTCCAAAATTGTGATGTCATCAGAGGGAAAACAGCATGGATGGACTCCTGACATACCCAGCCTATTTTCTCAGCAAGAAGATAAAGTAAATGGCACCACACAATATTAGCACGCAAAATCTCTAATCTCTATACCCCTAACATGGCTAAAATCCCATATTAAGATTCTCATTGCCTGTCATTCAAAATACTCCACAAACTCCCTAACTGATCTGAATATCTGCCTCTAACCCTTTCTCCACATTACAGCCAGAGCTATACAGTTATATTCAAAATATATTTTTATGCACCCCCCCCCAAAAAAAAACACCTGTCTATGTCACCTCCTTTCTACTGCTTTATTTAGCTAAGAAAATTGATAGGAGGCAACATTCAACTCAAAAACCTATGATCTGACAAGTCTATTTACAGAAAAAAATTACTTGAGAGTAAAACTGTCTTAGAAAATCAAGGACTTCTATATCTCGCCCACAACTATCATGCATATCACTCCAGACCAAACTTAAATCATAGAAACCAGTGCACAAAACTTAAATGCCACACCTGCTCACTTGGTGCTAACAGAGACAACTCTGTTAACACCTGGCATGTGAACCTGAAGATACCCAGTCACCTTGGAAGGGAGCTCCAGTGGTTGTCAAAAGGCAGCTCAAGGGCTGCTTTCTATGGAGAGGTTTGGATACGATGTTTGGAGACCTTGCCAGATACCTGTGCCCACTGTTCTGCACATAGATCTGTGACACTCAAAAGTAGGGGGAGACAAGAGATGGCAAAATAGCTATGGAATTCCTAAGCTTCCAGGAAAGAAAGAGCTGAAGACCCCACCCTTTCCTTCTTAAGATTTCAAAGACATTAAAATAGTTTGATGAACTGCATCAAAAATGAAGTCACCTTGTTGCAAAGAATTAAAAAAAAAAAATCATTGTGGAACTCCAAAAGCTACCAGGAGAGAAATTCATTTTAAGGAAGAGAAGGATTTTAATCAAGAGAAATAAATGGGATATTTGGTTCTTAAAACTGGAGGTCATTATTAGGAATTCCCTGGGATGGATCCTGTCTGGGCCATGGGCCTAGTGCAGGGGTAAGTGTGGGTGAACGTTAAGACCTGTGTTAAGCAAATGGTGGTAGACTCAGGAACCCCATGTGGCTGTGCAGTGGGATGCCCATAGATATATACCACTGGAGGAGAGAAAGCCCTTTCCTCGCCAACACTCTGAGAAACTGCTGTTAAAGTTATCACCACATGCCCTACAGTTACGAAGGGCTGAGCACAAATCCTGGGACTGGTTTGGGGGCTGGCTTGTGCATTCACTGCACAGCCGCTGCAGCTGACATATTCTGCAAAACATCTCTGTGTCCCTGGGGGCCATGATGGGAAATTGATGAGCTATTGAATAAAGAAAAGGAGGCATAAACAGGGTATATCTCCACAGTAATTTAATTTGATTATTAAATAGATGGGCCAAATAAACTATCCCCTAAACCGATGAAGGTCTATTTTTTTAGAAATATACACTAACCACCCACAAATGCCAGGGCATTAAAGAACTAAGAAGACAACCTCTGTTGGCAAAACACTATTGATTAGGAATACAAGCTCCCTGATACTAATCTTCCTTTCCAGCCTCTGCTCCTGCTGTAAGCCCCATCTCCTCTCTGTGTACTCAACCTAATTCTGACTACTCTACCATGAGTTTACCATGAGCCTTCCTTTGGGTTCCCTCAGAAACAGATTGTGAGACAAAATCTGAGTGCAAGTGGTTCACTGAGAGGAGAGGGTAGTGGTATGAGGAGAGGCAAGACAGAGAAGACAGCCAATACAACACATTTTATCAAGTCAGGAGTCACTCTGTGTGACTGGAACTTAATCCTGCTGGGAACAATCCGAAAGCCAAAATAGAATAGGTTCCTCAGAATTTTCCAAGGTTGCATCTGTGGAGGCCAAGAAAAACAAGGCTGTACCAACCTTGAATCTAGCCCTAACATCGCCCTCCCCTCCATAAAACTGAAGGAGGCTGAGGAGGAAGAAAATGGAAACAAAGTTAAACCTAAATCTCACTAACAAGAACGCATGTTAGGAGAAATGTGATATTCCACCAGGAAACTCCCAATTGTCGTCATGTTAGTGCCTCATCAGAGGGAGAAATGGCCTTGACTTGATAATAACCAGAGCTCTAATATCCTGACAGTCTTCTTTACCCTGATAGCCCTCTGAACATCCCCTTTGTCCTCACCTACTGCAGAGCCAGCAGTCGTGGCCCAATTATCTACTGCCGAGTCCACCCCAACTCCGCCTTTAAAAACTCTGACTGTAATCCGGTTCAGGGTCCAAGTCCCTACTCCACTGTGTCGGGTATACTTGAGCCCAAGTTTAAGCTTGTCAAATAAACCCTCGTGTGATTGCATCAGTGTTGGCTCCTTGGTGGTCTCTCGGACATGAAAACTTGGGCATAACAGCTTCATGGAGGTATTAAACCTTTAACTCTTCTGGACTTTTGTACATGGACAGCTCTGCACCACACAAGAAAACCTCAGGCAAAGAGATGGAAATCTATTGCTAATAGAATGCCTCCTTTCTATGCCTAGGCCACAAAAGTAATAGTTATAAGGTTTTTTCATAAATTTTATTTATTTATTTGAAAGAGAGAGCAAGAGAGGAGTGGGGGAGTAGGGAGGGCAGCAGGAGAGAGATAAGCAGACTCCCCGCTAAGCAGGAGCCCAATGAGGGGCTCCATCCCAGGAACCAGGGATCATGACCTGAGCCAAAGACAGACACGTAATCTACTGAGCCACACAAGCACCACCAAATTTTTTTCAGTGTTGATACCTTTCCTTTTTCAGTGAGTGTCATCACCCATCTGTTACTATATTGTAGCAGAAAAAAAATATGTTTTTAGAGATTAATTTGGAAATAATAAACTTAGTTTACTGGTAGTTTTTGGTAATTCTTCTTTAGTACATGTAGTCATAATTTTGACTTTGTAATACAGTTGTATCTTCTACTAGTCATACTGTTTTTAGAGGAAAAAAACCCAGTTAGTATTTCTTAGCACATTGGAGAAAGACACTTTAAGATGCCAACTTTTCTTTTATATCACGTCTGGCAGTAATTTGCATTTGAACTACATATATGCTTACTGACAAATTAAAAATTAATATATTATATTTCACTAACTTCCACACAATGTTAACAATAATAATAACTGCAATAGCAACTAACATTTATGAGCTCTTGCCACATGCCAGACATCATTCTAAATTCTTTCCAAGAATTAAACCATTTAATTCTTACGATAGCCTTATTTTATTTTGCAGATGAGAAAATAGAAGTACTGCTTAGTGAAGTCACTTTCCCAGAGCCACTTAGGTAGCACATGCTATTCTGAGACTTGGGGCTGGGCATTCCAGTTGCAAAATCTGGACTCTTAGACTAAATTGTATCTTTTTCTTTCCTTTCCAATCCCTTTCCTAATTTTGACAAATTGGGAATACCAGTGGCCATGGAGATAACAATGACCAAATCTGCCCATATGATTCTCAGGAATAATTAAGGGATAGTTATACCTATCAGGCACATTTAATAGCAAGATGGAACGTGGCTCTATCAGAACTTATCAGACTAGAGAAATGGATGTAGAGATTTATGAAGCCAAAAAAAAAAAAAATCTCTAAAATGCCCTGAGTACATAAAGTATTGTTATTATTTTCCTTACAATAAGCAGTCCTGATTACACAGATCTAAAGTACATCTGGAAAAGCAAGGGTAATAAAGTAGGAGGGTCAGCTGGCATACATAATTATTGGTATTTATCTATCTTAGTAGACCATAGGTTATTATTACTCCAATTTTAGGTTCTTTGGTTATCGGTGATCACCTATCCATCCATATTCATACTGCTTAAGGGCATTTCTAGTATAAAATACATATTTTAGTATAAAGTATTTAGTATAAAATACAGCACTGGCTGTGTGTCAGAGACTGTGTGAGGTATTGGGAATTTTCAGGCTTTTCACAGAAATGAGAGGAAACCGATATGGACTATAATTATTAAATATTTAAATGAGGGTGCTGTGAGAGGGTATACCAGAGTCCTCATGCATCTGAGGGGATCAGAAAAGCTTCCTTGAGAAAATTCCTTCTGTGGAGAAGTCCCTGGGCGAGGCTGTATGCCACGCAAGAACAAATCAGAAACAGATTTGGCACAAAGCATATGTTCTTACCTCAGTTTACACAACGTTGCTTTATTGGATTTTACAAATCTTTAGACAAATGTAAAATTAAAATGTTAAAAATGGGTTTTATTATTTTTATCTTACATCTATTTCATGATGGTTTCTTCTAAAGGAAAATGTGTATCTTTGAGTAGACACAGGTCCCCCTAAAATCACTATCCCCCATATCACTACCAGAACAGAAATGAATTTCTCTGTTGTTGCAGAAACCACTATAGCTCTGATATGGCAAAGAGGGTGGGGTTTGTTTATTTTTAAAAGGGTAATTGCACACTTACTCAATCATGTACTTGGTAAATTATCCAAAGTAATTAATCATGGAAAGAAAGATTAGAGAATTGATTAAGCAGAGTTTGTAATAATGCTAAAGAAAACACATCAAATATACGTAATGCAGTAAGACAGAAGAGGCCAGAGGTTTCCTATTTATAGTTTGTTTTTAGAGACTGCATTTTCAGATCATAATGCTGGATTTCTGTACATGGAAAATACCGTGGTTTCAGTTTGCTCTTTAAGAATTTAATAAAACAGTGCTTTACTAAAAGATAAAGATAACATTTATTCCTAACACCCAATCATTAAACAAAGGATATTTTGGTAATAATGGATTCAAAACATATGAAGTCAATTATTTAGTTAGTAGATCAATCTTAGCATCTTGATATAAATTGTTAATATAATTATTGCCTTATGTCCCAGTTGAAAAACCAACATAAAATAAATTAAACCTCTGTTCTACTCTCAGTTTGGACATCTGATAAAATTTTTTTCTCTAAAAGTATTAGAATACTGTCCCACATTTTATAAAAAAGTAACGTAGAAAAATAATGACATCATGTTTCTAGACTATGGAGGCAATAAGGGCAATGGGGAGCTAGAGCTATGAGAATTGGAAAAAAAAAAAAACAAGACATTGTTTTTTTGAACTTGGCTGCTTCTACCTAGGGATACTTTGAATAATGGCCAAACTATATGTGACCCTTACTGTAGGCAATTACATTGTTAATGCAGTTTCTTTTCTTGCTGTTAATGTAATAACTGTTTTTTAGACAGCATCCTACAGAGTGAGGCTCGAAAATTTAAAAATAATAAAAGAAACACAATGGCTTTAGATTCTTAGATGTGTGATTATATTCATGACAAGTTTCTTACATCAACTTTCTCTGAACTAGATGCTATTGTTTAGGTGAATGCAGAAATATAGATGTAAATAAGGGATTGCACAAACAGAGCACACCATCCAGCTCTAGACTCTTCACAAGTTCTCTTCCTCCCATGTTGCCAAAACAGAGGACTCTTGCTTCTCGGACATCCCAGGATGTCCCACTGAACAACACAGACCAAATAATTCAGAATTTTTTGAATATTATAATTCACCAGTTAACCAGTATAATATGATCCTTAATTTTATAATTAACTTTAGAGCATTTTATCTTAGAGATATTTATTTTGAATAAATGCTTGTAAAGCACCTACAATTCAAAATTATAGTTGCTGGGATAAATCCTAAAAATGATAAGCAGTTCTTGGGGCGCCTGGGTGGCTCAGTGGGTTAAGGCCGCTGCCTTCGGCTCAGGTCATGATCCCAGGGTCCTGGGATCAAGCCCCGCATCGGGCTCTCTGCTCAGCAGGGAGCCTGCTTCCTCCTCTCTCTCTGCCTGCCTTTCTGCCTACTTGTGATCTCTTTCTGTCAAATAAATAAATAAAATCTTTAAAAAAAAATAAAAATGATAAGCAGTTCTTGCAGTTAAGGGGTTTGTAGTTTGGAAAACAAAAAGAGCATTTAAAATGGTGCATCCAAAGGATCAAATTAGTAGGAAAATAGTGGTCACTAAGGAAAGAAATAGTCGAAGAATACTCTTGGAGATTTTACTTCTGTTGGATCCTGAAAAAGGATGCAGTTGAGAGAGGTGGTGAGAGTTGAGGGCAGTCCTTTCCATAAAATGAGCAGGCAAGTTTAAGTTTGCATTCCAACTACTGAGTAAGTTAGTTTTGAATGGAAGGATTCTTTCAAAGGAAAAAAGAAAAATAAAGTTGGAGAAGTAAACTATGTTGTAAAAGATCTCTTTCCTTGCCAATGAGTTCCTTATTACAGGAGAAAAATGACATTTGGAGGTCTTGACAAGTCAAAAACTTTTCAAGGATTACTGTAATTATTAATAAATTAACCTGGAAAAAGACTTATGCTCTTCTACATGTAAAATGCCAAAGTGACTCCTGATCTGGAAGGCGAAGATAAGGTTTTCATTCCTGCATTTCATTCAGTAACTGGTAATTTGTGTTTTCATGTTCCTATCACCAAAAATCATAATATCTGAATGAATGTTGAAACCACAATAGCCTTCAATTTAGAATATATATATTTAGGCCTTGCACTTCTGTGGGCCTTGGTTTCCTTATCTGTAAGAACCTACTCTCTAAAACCCTGTCACAATATTCTCTTAAATTTCTAACATGTGGTTGGTTATCGAAGGGTGTTGAAAGTGTTGAGGGACACAGTCTATTAACAAAAGTTTGGGGCTGTCTAAAAAGCTTAATGTGACAATTTTTTAAGAACCTGAACTGGATTTTCACCAATTGCCATGTTTGCTATGACAAACACCATGTTCTGTAGGCAGCTCATTTCTATGGATGGAGCACCCTGAGCTGTTCCTTCTAAAAGGGGGAGGGTTGGGGCACCGAGGTGACCCAGTCAGTTAAGCCTATGCCTTCAGCCCAGGTCATGATCCTAGGGTCCTGTGATCAAGCCCCATACTGGGCTCTCTGCTCAGTGGGGAGCCTGCTTTTCCCTCTCCCTCTGCCTGCCACTCCCCTTACTTGTGTGTTCTCTGTCAAATAAATAAATAAAATCTTTAAAATAAATAAATAAATAAATAAAATAAATAGAAGGGCAGGGTTATAGAAAGGCCAGGTCTTAGCAAAGCCTGACACTATCTGCTGACTGAAAAGTAGAGAGAGATCTTTCCACAAGCTTCAGGAATCCTGATTTCTTTGCTTTCTGAAATTTATTTGATTCCAATATTTTTAGTTCCTCAGAGAAAACAGGAACATCCTACTACCCACCACTGTATACTATGTCTTCTCACTGTTATCACATGGTAAATTTATGGTTTTCACATGTTCCAAGGATACAGGAAAGGAGCAAGTATTAATTGAAAATCTACTATGTGCCTTTCACTAGAACTGTGAATACATGATTGTGGTTAATCCTACTAACAAACCTGCCAGATTTCATTTATTATTTTTTTAAGATTTATTTATTTGTTCATTTCAGACAGAGAGAGACAGAGAGAGGAAGAGCATGCATGAGTGCAGGGAGGGGCAGAGGGCAAGAAATCCTCCAGCAGACTCCCTGCTGAACCCAGAGCCAGAGACACAGCTCAATCCCAGGATGCTGAGATCATGACCTGAGCCAAAATCTAGAGTCGGACGCTTAACAGACTGAACCACCCAGGTGCCCCCCCTGCCAAATTTCATTTAATCTTACTATCAAATCCTACCAACGAACATTAAGCAATGATGCAGTAATTGTAGCAAGGTAGCTTGGAGTAAGGCTGTGAAAGTTCTAGTAGATTACTAGAAAGATTTGGGACTTCATACTGCTGACCAGAATATCTCAGTGCCTCATGCCTGGACTATGTGCATCAGAAACACCAGTGAAACATTTTAAAATAAAAATTCTCAAACATGACCTTACCCCACCACATATGCTCACACGCACACACAAGTCAAACTTGCCTCATCTACATGGAGATGCTGAGATTCACCATTTTAAAATAAGCCCTGCTGATGGGGTGCCTAGGTGACTCAGTGGATTAAGCCTCTGCCTTCGGGTCAGGTCATGATCTCAGGGTCCTTGGATTGAGCCCCTCATCGGACTCTCTGCTCAGCAGGGAGCCTGCTTCCCCCTCTCTCTGCCTGCTGCTCTGCCTACTTGTGATCCCTCTCTCTCTATTCAATAAATCAATTAAGTCTTAAAAAAATAAATAAATAAAAGCCCTGCTGATGACTCTGATATAGGTGGGTGATGGATCAGGTTTTGAGAACCAGCACTATACACACAATAATCTAATAAAGGATATTTGTGTGGGGAATTGACATAATGAGATTTAAATATTTCTATAAGCATATATTGTATAATGTCACCAAACTTTCATGTAGAAAATATTTAAAATATAAACATAAATAAGATGTTATAACTGTTTATGACCAAGTACATATATAAATAAAAGAATGCATAAGAAGACATTCAGCCTGAGAACAAAGCAATTACAGTAATTTTGAAAAGTTTACCAATGCATTTAGGTAATTTTTAACAATGGAAAAGTGTATCATATAATAAAAATACAAGTTTCTTCATCTAAAATACAATTTATTTAGTGGAAAACAGGATAAAAAAGGATCCACTTACTAATGTGCCTGTTTTATTTTTCATTTCATATATGATAAGTTGCTAACAATATATCATTTTTGAAGGAGGCAAGGTATCCAGTTCCCAATTCAACTTATCACAAACCGGGGTCATACTGTAATGAACTATCTCATATATTTAGGTAGATTAAAAGGTGCCTGGGTTTTATCACCTCAGATCTGTATTATGCAATTCATGTAATAAATAAGATAATTTTATTTTACCTCATTTCTTAATGGAAAAAAAAATGAATTGCTGGGCAACATACCTTTGTGAAATATATAATTTAAATATACATTTATAAGTAACAAAACTAATCCCCAAAAGTCAAACATTTTACATAACTGCAGAGCTTCAAATGATGAAAGAAATCTTAGCTATCTGATCTTATCAGCTCAATTTTCAGATAAGGAAATAGGGGATGAAAATTGAAATGATTTGCCTAACATCACACAACTGTTTAGAGGCAAAACTAGAACTGGGATTAAGATGTTACAACTCTCAATACATTGGTTTTTACACAGTAAAATGCTAGGAATAGAAGACAATTTGTGTGTGTGTGTGTGTGTGTGTGTGTGTGAGAGAGAGAGAGAGAGAGAGAGAGAGAAAAGAAAAAAGAAAATAGGGAAGAAAAATAGAAAACTTGGTAAACACACCATATACATAAAAAGTACATAAACAATATTGGACATGGAATTTGCCCTGTGTATTACCATGGCATATCCATTATAATGCATTAAAATAATCTCCTGAGTCTATTCTTCTCCAATTCCTCTAGAAATAATTCTAAGTCCCTCTTTCAGGCAAATACATCTATTATCCAGGTGTACTCTCCTATCTAGTTATGCTGCCTCCCATCCTACTACTTGTCCTATTTCAATTTATCCTCAGTTTCTCTGTACCCTCAGATAATTTTTCATCCATAAAAAAACGTGTACTAAAAATCCTACGTTATAATTGTGGGTGTACTGATTCCTTCCTATAATTTGAGCAGTGTTTATTTTGTGCATGTGTTATTGGTGCCTACATATTCAGAACTGCTCTATCTTTCTGATTAATTTTATCCCTATGAGGTAATCTTCTAGTTAGATAAGTCTCTAAATTTAAGCTTTGCCTTCATCTCTATTTTGTCTGATATTGATGATCCTAACTCAGTTTTCTTTGTTTAGTATTTGTCTCACATTATCTTCCTTTTTTTCTTTCTTTTCTTTTCACTTTCCTGTCTCATAGGATTTTGTATAATTTGGAATTAGTACACACTGCCTTTCTTAAAATTCAAAAATCCAGCCTGACAAATTTTCCTTCAACTGATTTAACCTATTTATAGTTATTATAACTACAGATATATTTGTATTTTTTCTATTACCTCATATTGTGTTTTCTAGGCAATGAACTCTCTTTGCTTCCTTTTTCTCTTCCTTTTTCTTTCTTTGAAGACTATTAGTTTATTTTTTGCTCTCTTTTTCCTCTCCTCTTTTTCT
The DNA here is from genome assembly GCF_002288905.1 of Enhydra lutris kenyoni. Classification (NCBI taxonomy): domain Eukaryota; kingdom Metazoa; phylum Chordata; class Mammalia; order Carnivora; family Mustelidae; genus Enhydra; species Enhydra lutris. The sequence goes on from NW_019154086.1 coordinate 15,199,100, forward strand.
GTTAAAACCTGGCTTCCAGGGACGCCTGGATGGCTCAGTTGGTTAAGCAGCTGCCTTCGGCTCAGGTCATGATCCCAGCGTCCTGGGATCGAGTCCCACATCGGGCTCCTTGCTCATCAGGGAGCCTGCTTCTCCCTCTGCCTCTGCCTGCCATTCTGTCTGCCTGTGCTCGCTCTCTCTCCCTCTCTCTCTCTGACAAATAAATAAATAAAATCTTTAAAAAAAAAAAAAAAAAAAACCTGGCTTCCAAGGCACTACCAATACCAGCCAGCAGCTGAGAGGCCAATGGCAATGTGGCCTTCAGGCGTACTTTGAGCCATTCTCCCTCTCACTTTATTTCCTAGGACATGCTAAGATCTTCCCTACCTTTCCGAATTTGCATATACTCTTCCTACTGTTTGTGGAGCTCTACTTGAGATTCTTTGCAGAGCTGACTTTCTCACTCTTTAAACCTTAGTTGAATTCTAAGCTTCTTAGCTAAGTAAGCGTCCATGTGGACCACAGGGAAGTAGGATTCCTCTCTACCTCCCTCAGCAATTTTTTCTCTGAGAGCTCTATATTTATTAATTTCATAGACCTTTTATCAGTATATGTTTATATTTACTTATTTGGTTTTTTTCACCATCTATCATTTTTATCCTACTCTGCCATCTTAGCTCACCAACTATTAAATATAAGTTCTTTGAAGGCAGCTACCTTTCTACTAGGTACCCAGTACCTACAAAGTCACTTCTTCACACCAAGTGTTAAATGAACATTTCTTGAATAAACAAAGGATTTGTAAAGCTAGTCACACCTATATTTTCAAATATTTGAGTGTCTATCATATACTCATTTATTTGAATATTTGGACTCCTCAACATCCCTTGATCAATTATTACCAGATTGCAAAGTCTTTGAAAAAATACATAAAGGCATCTAATAAGAGTATTTGTGAGTATCTATTGCAAAATAAAATTCAAGGTATACTATAGTGCTAATTTTGGTACTTACCATACATAGATTTACTAATTACAAAAAGATCAAGGAAAGATTATGGGGTTTTGGTGACACTACTATTGTATTAAGCATTTTAATCACCTAGAGACTCCATACATGATCAAACGGAATAGAGTAAAATGAACACTATGGTAGCAGTCAGTGAAATTGGATTCTAACCCCAGCTCTGTCAAGATCCAAGTGACTTCAAAACCACTTCTCTAGGCCTCAGTTCATTTACTATATGAAAGATGATGTGAGAGTAACTTACATAATACAAAACAAATTATTTACATATGCTTAAAGCATTATTACTATTAACAATAATGTACAGAATATTGGGAAGAAACTGATCTGTCTCAAATATTTGTACTTCACTTTTAATGTGAATTGATAATTTAGGAAAGAGAAAATAGTGAGTCTTTTAAAAGTCTGACTTGAACAGAATGTCAAAGTTGTTTAGAAACTCCTTTATCAATTATTAAATAGCATCATAAATACTTCATATCTAAAATGTTAAACTCTTCCTCAAAAAATCTTTATACTGAAAGCCATAGAACTATGTTAAATATATATTAGCAGCCAAATCTATACACACACAATCATACTGTTGCCTTTCAGGGCAGTAGAAGACATTTTGCAGAATTAGTGGAGTTATTTATTTCTAAATAACAAAAAAAAATGAGTCATATCTCAGACTGCCATGAACACTCTGTTCTTTTCTTCTAAACAAAAACAATGAATTGAGTTCAAAATTGTTGATGAAAAATAAGTATTGGGTGGGCAAGTCAAAGCCTGCAAAGCTATCTCACTCAAAATTGTTGTAGCCTTTAACTACCAAGCACTTTACCAATTTACAATAACACAGTGATTGCTTATCTACAAATCTTAACTTTATGATTACCACTGCACAGGAAATCTACCAATTCAGAGTTTGTATATGAAAATGAAACCAATGTTTGACTCCTAATTTCAGACCATAGAAGGAATGAAATCACACAGTAAGTAGTGTTTGAATTGTTTTCCTATTAAATAATGGCAACTGTTACAGCATTTAGATTTAGAGCAGAGATTTGGGGACTTAATTACCTCACGAGCTAGAGTTATGGACTAGGTTATGCTGTAATAACAAATTAACCCCCAAACTTCAGTGGCCTAATGCAATATTGGTCACTCAGGTCTCTACACATGGTCCCACATGCTTATTGGGAGACCCAGGACATGTTGAAATCCACCATCGGGAGTGCTGTAGGTTATTGTGGAAGCTGAAGGGAAATGCTGGAAGGTCATTCACTGAGCTTAAGTGCTCTGGCTCAGAATTGATGTGTCTTATACAAATAGTACATTAGTTAGAACTAGTCCCATTACCCCCAACTAACTTCAAATGGCCTGTGAAATGTGAAAAAGCACATGGATGTATGATTAGCAGGAAATGATTCTACCAGGCAAACCTATATTTGAGCACCAGCTATGCCCAAGTGAGATAACTTTCAACAAATTGCATAACCCCTTTTAAAGTTCCAACATTGTCATGGATGACTAGAATGCATACTTTTTTTTTTAAGTTAAATGAGACAATTTACACAGTCTGTTTATCTTTGTACATAGTATTTGATAGCATTTTGGGGAGACAGACACGTAATGTGTTTTTCACTAAAATGTTAAAAATAGATAATAATGGATATATTACATATTTTTCTACTTTTTAAAAAGAGATGGTAAAGAAAGGAATTATTTTCTGCTTTCATGTAGGTGGCCCATCAGCCATAATGGGTTTTAAATTATGTGAGAGCCTGGTAACTTTAATAAAGCAACTTTAGTAAAGACCATTCTCTTCTATGTCGTTCTCTCAGAAATCAGCATCGTACTTAACATAATGACTTTTCAGCAAATGTCTCTTGAACTTAAAGCTTTGTATCTTATGACATGACTGAGAAATGTCAGTGATTTTGTAAAGTATAGCAGGCACTAATACACATAGCTATAGTATCTATAAAACTGTATTAGAAAAATAATTAGCATCTTTGACCTCTTTTCTGCTGAGCCCAGAGACCAATGGTACTTTTTCCTTTATTAAAGTTACTAGACTCTCACATAGTTCAAAACCCACATTGACTCTTGGGTCACCTGAATGACAACAAAAAAATAGTTCTTGGTTTACCACCTCTTTACATATTATCTCCTTGCCTCCCCTGAGATATCCTGCTTTTAAATTTTGACTTCATCACAGCAAGAAAGAGACAAGGACCACAATTTAATGTTTTATGTATCCTTTTTACATAGATTACATGAGAGACAAAAAGTGTATTTCAGTATTGCTTTGCAGATTAATGGCAAAAATATAACTTATTGATCTCAATGAACTGTCAATCACCGTGGTAGGAAGGAAACAATTTAAGTCAAAATTCTTAATTAGCTTTTATTTACTTATAATATAAATAATTGGATAATGCCCTGTAAATACTGCAGTTATTTCTTAAGTATGACTTCTGATATAGGCATAATGCATTTTTATATGTATTCTAGCAAAAATATTAGCATTTCTCTATACATTCAAATCATATCTCTTTGCAATATGCTATGTTTCATCAATATGACAAACATGCCATTGTATGCTTCTCTTAAATATGTATGTATATGTATATATAATTTTTCAAAGTTATATGTGTATATGTACACATACATACATATAACTAAAAAAGTAAACCTTTTATGAATGTGTATTTCTATATAATGAAAGATTCTAGGGTAATGTTGAGTGCTATATCTTAACTGCCTGGAGATAAATGCATATTGAAATTGCATTTGAAATAGATTTAAAAACAAGGGCTAACCCTTATTTTTTTAATGCTAAAAGCCTTATATTTTTTATGACAAATACAGATAAAACATTTTACCCTATAATAGTTCTCATAACTCTAATTATCCTGGTTTTGTCTGCTATAGAATACAGGAGCAACAATAATCTCATTCAAGTATTACCCAGTCAAATGCCATAAACTAAAAATAAATCTTATGAGAAAGGGAAAAAAATTAAGGTCAATAGGTTATGGATGATTTGAATAAGTTCTTCTCTCCATTTGAGATACACACTAACTTCTGAGCTCATTTCTCACTAATTATAAGGCTGACTGGCAGAGATGGTTGTCTTTTGTGAATAAATGAAAATTCTTTAAATCTACCAGTAACATTAAATCATAGTCTGATTAAGACATATAATTTAATCACTCTTAAACTTCTTTCATTAATTCTAAGCCTGTAGTCATTATCTAGTAAACCACATTGCAGAATTAAAAAAAAAAAAGATTCTTTGAATGATGACTCAAAGTATGATTCCAATAGCATTTCTCTAATCACTCACCATTATTGAAACGAAGTTGATTTAATTGAACCTGTAAGAGATTGCATTTTCTAATCATACCTCATCTATAGATGCTTATTATTCAAAGGAAGCCATATGTATTTCCAAGTACCCTTAATTAAAATAATGCATATAATCTTAGATATCATTTTCCCTTGCTATTATTCTAAAGTGAATATGTTTTTCCATCATTTTTAATGTATTTCTTATTCTCTGCACTACATAATCAATATTTTGTTTTTAGCACTGAGCAAAAAAGAATTGAAAATAATTCATTACTACCTATAATAGTAATCACTTGACTAATATCTTCATATATTAGAGGTAAACATCAAAATTCCATATCAGAGTGGAATATTGTGTAGGCACATAAATTCATAGAAACATCAAGAATAATTCTGAGCTGTATTCATTCTTGAACAACAAAAATAACAAAATCATGGGATAATTTTCCCCGATTAACTCCATATTAATCAAGTCTTTCTTTTAGAGAATACAACTATACAAAGAACACAAATATACTTTATTTATTTTAAAGATTTTATTTATTTATTTGACAGACAGAGATCACAAGTAGGTAGGGGAAGCAGGCTCCCCACGGAGCAGAGAGCCCAATGCAGGGCTCGATCCCAGGACCCTGAGATCATGACCTGAGCTGAAGGCAGAGGCTTAACCCACTGAGCCACCCAGGTGCCCCTGAAAAAAAAAAATACTTTAAAAGAATGGTGAAAAAAAAAAAGAATGGTGAAAATACAGAAGAATATATGTTTATATTTCACTATTTTATGTATGTATGTATGTATGTGTGCATATACATATATATGTATTTGCATATACATCATATATATTACACATATATAATAGAAACAATTTAATTATCTCATTGAAATATTTATAGAGTAAATGATATTTGCCACACACTTATGCTAGGGACTTCATTATCTTAGAAATAAGTAGAAATAATGTCACTGGTAGTTCATGATCACCAAACCTTGACCATCCTACTTCATTCCTCCTCACTTTTACCTACTTTGTAATACAAATATTTAGAAGGAAATATCTTCACTATCTAACACCTAGCCTTGAAGTATATCTACCATGAATTCATGTTTTACTGCTTCACTGTTATTTAACATAAGCAGAGGGTATCAACCTGAAGATAAACCTTCTCTCTATTTTCTAGATTCCTTTCCCTCCTGCTTTGCCAGTGATTTCTATCACTTATTCACCTCTGCCTGGACCTTCAATATCTCTTCCTATTGGATCTTTTCTATCCCTACTGGAACATGTTCAGGTCTCTCCCAACTTAAAGAAAAAAAAAAAGTATACAATAATTTATTAGCCCTTTCCCTATCCCCGAGTAAGCCAAAATTCTTGAAAGAGCTGCTATACTCATAGCCTTGATTTCTGCTCTTCACCCTCATTTCTTTCCTCACTGCAACCTCACTGTTAACGCCATTTTGGTTAAGGTCACTATTATAGATTCTACTTTGATAAATCCCGTGGCCCTTTTTGGAGCTTTTGGTACAAAATACTGCTTTGTAATGAATTTTTCTTGGCTTCTGTGGCTGCCAGCTTTGGACTTGACTTCTACCTCTTAGGGGCTCTTCTTCAATTCTCCCCCACCAAGGTCTTCTTTTCACATCTTTCAACGTTAATATTCTCTAGACAATCTATTAATTTCCCTCACTACCATAGTTTCTAATCATATGCAAAGAAAATAATTGCCAAGTCTAATATCTCCAGATTAAAGCCTTTTCTTAAGGTTCACATGAGTATATACAACTGCCAAGTGGACAGATCCACTGTAGACTTCACAGGCACTTTAAACAATATGTCAAAAAAAAAAAAAATCATTCCACTGTCTGTGTATGTTTTATATAAGGAATATCTCCATTTGCTAAAGTTCTCATATCACCTAACTAGAAGACCTTATAATGACTCCACCTCCAGCTCTGAAATATTTGAAAAATACCATTTATGAATATAGTTTATTGCATGTAAAGGGCATAAAATACAAAGTTATTTGTGTTAATACCACTAAACACATACATATAATATATTCACTTCTGGGAACAACTTGCAATGATGGCAGAATAATCATTAGCTAAAAATATTCAGCAATTGAACTCTATTGATGGGTAAAATATCATTCTGAGGAAAATTATTGGCAGTACTAACCATGTTCAAGGAGTTTCAGAGTATGGAAAAAAGAAAGAGGTTGTTCCTTGTAGGACCAGTAATGATCTTGATAGAAGCCACCTTGGATGAAGAGAGTCACCCCTAGAACCCAAGTTTCTGTCAATGCCGTACTCAAAGAGTGTATAAAAGCTCCAAATAAACCATTTGAAAGTAGAACAGTTGCTACCTTGGAGAAAATGTGCATTTTGGGGGATGGGGAAAGAGGCAAGGTACATTAATAGTTTTCCTCAGACATCTGCTCATATTAAATATGTCTGTTTCTGTTCTTTAACTTCAGTCATATATTCTTTCTCTTCCTTTTTTTTTTTTTTTTTTTTAATTCTCTGGTCAGAATAAAGCTGAAAGAATAGTAAACCTGTTTTAGAGAGGCATAAACTTACTGTCTCTTTCTTTTTGGTTGTGGTCCTAAACAGCCTTAGAGGAGAAAATACACTAAAGAAGAACTGTAAAGAATTTTAATCAGAGTTTTTAATCAATACATACCAAATCCATGTGTCTTTTTATTTTTTCATATCTCACTTCATGTTACCACACAGTTAGTTGTTAAAGCAAAAACCTAGAAATAACTTTTGACTCTCCATTTTCTGTCATTCTTACAGTAAAGCAGAGACATTGGCCTGTTTTGTTTTGTTATCTCCCCAGAACCTCAAAAAGTGGGTGATATAAGTAGACATGAAATAAATATTTTTGAATCAGTCCAATTAATTAATATTTTTTGAATCTGACCATATCTCTTAGTTTTCTTCTGGTATTACTCTAATTCAAGCTATGATCATCATTCATCTGAACCATACTATCTACTATTAAACTGGTCTCCCTGGACTCATTCTTGCCACTTGCCAATCCATGATTCATACTGCAGGAGAATGACCTTTTCAAAACACAAGTTTAATATCATTTCCTCATTGCTTAAAATTCTTCAGGACTTTCTTCTGTTCTTGGGATAATGTCTAAACTTATTAATGTGCCTTCTCTAGCATTATCTCTTATACTCTGTTTTTATCTTGCTCTCTACTGCTAGATGTTTATTATAATTTTTAATTTATTGCATATCTTTTTTTTAAAGATTTTATTTATTTGTCATAGAGAGAGAGGGCACAAGCAGGGGGATCAGGAGGGAGAGGGAGAAGCAGGCTCCCTGCTGAGCAGGGAGCCCAATGAGGTACTCAATCCCAGGACCCTGGGATCATGACCTGAGCTGAAGGCAGATGCTTAGCCACCCAGGTGTCCCTATTGTATGTCTATTGTATATCTTATATCTTATAAACTTAACCATAAGGTTCATATGAGCAATGGGAAGGCCTGCTTTTGTACATTATCTCCTGAACTTGAGTATTTCAAGGAAGAGTCTACAACCAGGAAGAATTAAATAGTGGTTGAATAAATAAGTTACTTTCTTTAACCCCCATAATGCCACCATAAATGTGGGTACTTCTTCCCAGTTTGCATATGCAGAAACTAAAACTCAGGGGTCAGGAAGTTGCCAAAGTTTTGCCTTGCCATGTAATATTCAAGGCAATTAAATGTTTCTGATACTTAGTTTCATCATCTATGCAATAGAGATAATAAATTTACCTCAAGGTGAATGAAGCAGTTTAAGATGAAAAAAGTAAATATCTAAAACAGTGATGAGCAAACTATGACCCACAGATAAATCTAGCTTACTACCTGCTTTTGTAAGGACCATGGACTAAGAATGTTTTTCAAATAGCTGAAAAAAAATCAAAGAACAATATTTCATAATATGTAAAAATCATGTGACATTTGTATTTCACTCTCTGTATACAAAGTTTCAATGGAGCACAATCACATCTATTCACTTACATATCATCTGCCTTTGTGCCAATAGAGTTTAGTAGTTGCAATAGATCTTATGTGGTTTGCAAAGCCAAAGTATTTATTCTTTGGCTTTGGTCTAGAAAAAAATGTCTCTAAATATTCAACAGATATAATTTTTAATATTTTTAGTAATAAAAATAGTCACAAATGACTTCCTAGTCTAAGTGATTTATAGCTCATCTACCAGCAAAATTTCTGGCTAACAAAAACTATAATGACAAGTTTCTTTGTTATTACTCCAACTAATACATTAAGTAGAGTCAAGTAATGAAGTAATTTTTGCCTTCAGCAAGACAAACCACTTTTATATAAATAAAGAGAATTGCACATGATTCTCTAAAAATGGAACTCAACTTTTTTTTAACTTTTCTCACTTTCCACCTTTGTATAATAAATATTTATCACAGATATGATCAGGATCCTGAAGAAAGGTAGCTAAACACTGAAGAATTAACTTCAGTATCCAAGAGTCGTGAAAAAGCCCGGACTAGACTCAAACAGGTACTGAAGCCCTCTTCCTCTGATGGGGAATAGTCTCTAACATAATGGGTTCCAGTCTAGGAGCTTGAATTAATGGCCTCTGGTGAAGTACAAATGTGTTCCAGACGTTAGTTTGGTCAACAATGGTAATTTTTAAATGTTTAGATATTTGAGATCTGTGACAAAATCTGATCATTTGGGACACTGATCCTTTGAGAAATATAGAGTAAGGGGTATTGGGTACCCCTTGGTACAAAGCAAATACAATTTGAGCAGGCAAATAAAGCCCTTGAGAACCCAGAGATTTTAGATCACCCATTTGTTATACAGTGTATTTCTTCCTGTCAATTTATTATTTCTTTCTCATGTTGTCTCATGCCTTATTTTGTCACCCATATGTTCTCTTGACCTCCTATTTTTTTCTGTAAATTTGGAATCTGAAAGCTATTCAAAATGCAGTGTTATTTATATGATTGATTTGAAAATGCCCTGTTACTCTCTTCACTGAGGTATGTCCTTTCTTAACAACATTATCTAAAACCTTTCCTCCATCAATGTTTTTAGATTACTGATTGGCCTTATTTTGAGTTTAATGGTGAGTCATTCATGAGAAATAGAGTTGAATAAGTAGATGGGATGATTTGGGCCTGGGCCATGCAGACCAAGATTCTAAATTTAGCTTTCCACTTAACTGGCTGCATGATCTTGAACAAGTTTTTTTATATCTCAATCTCAGAGTCTTCACTGGTAAAAAGTGGATAATAATATCTAACTTAAAGAAATGTTGTGAGCATTCAAATCACATAACATCTAAAATATCTAGAATAGTGCCTGAATCACTGTAGACAATATGAGCAAATGGAGTATAAGGTTACTGGTATAAATGTACTCTGTCAAGAAAATGCCTTCTGTATATTGGACCAGAGTATAATGCCTTGCATCTAAATGAGTGATTTAATATTTTGATTAAGGAAATTCTTTTTTTTTTTTTTTTTTTTGACTAAGGAAATTCTAAGTATATAATGCAGTAGAAAGAGTGAGGGATAGAAGCTGGGAGAAGACCTGGTCTTGAATTTAGGCTCTGCTATTTATTTTCCATGGCATTTATGGTCAGTGGGCCTCATTTTATTTTTTCTAGTTCTTAAAATTTTTAATTTTTTTCATTATGATAACAGGGGACTCTTTAATCCCCATCTCCTATTTTATTGATCCCTTCATCCACCTCCTCTCTGGTAACCATCTGTTTGTTCTCTATAGTTAAGAGTCCATTTCTAGATTTGTCTTTCTTGTTTTCCCTTTGCCACTTGTTTTCTTAAATTCCACATATGAGTAAAATCATGTGGTATTTGTCTTTTTCTGACTGACTTATCTCACTTAGCATTATACTCTCTAGCTCCACTCATACTATTATAAATGGCAAGATTTCATTCTTTTTTATGGCTGAATAATAATATTCTATTATTTATTTAATATATATGTCTCCTCTTCTTTATCTACTTATCTATCCATAGATACTCGGGCTGCTCATTTTCATCTCCTACAAAATTAGGATAAAATCAGCCCTACAGTTCTGACAGGTTGATGTTACCTCCTTTCATGATTCCCACCCATTCCTTCTTTTTGGCCTTTCTCCTATTGTTCTTTCTTTCCAGCCACACTAGACACAGTTCTCCAGATTACTGAGGCTTGTAAGTAAATGTCTCTGAAAAATGTGTTTCCTGCACCTGAAATGTCTTTCCATCCCAGGATCAGACCCATCTTTCACAGATAGGTGCGGATATTCATCATCTCGAAGATGGTTTTAGCACTAACCTTCTGAGGTAGAGTTGCTCCTTCTTAGTTTGCCCCCACAGTCATTTGTGCCTAACATTCTCATATGTTTCTGCATGGTTAAATAGAATTGTTAGTTACTCATGTCATCCAGCTTTCAGGGCTAGATTCTAGGACTCATTCAGCTTTCATACCTCAATATCTAGGAGAGTATTAGCGCAGAAATTCCTGTTCAAATAAGACGGGGGAGGGGTGCCTGGATGGCTCAGTGGGTTAAGCCTCTGCCTTCAGCTCAGGTCATGATCTCAGGGTCCTTGGACTGGGCTCTCTGCTCAACCAGGAGCCTGCTTCCCTCTCTCTCTGCCTGCCTCTCTGCCTACTTGTGATCTCTCTCTGTCAAATAAATAAAACCTTAAAAAAAAAAAAAAACAAATAAGATGGGGAAATGTAAGCATGCTTAGCAATATATGTCATTAAAATATCCCAATTCTAAAGATTTGGAGAAACTAATGTATAGATCAGTGAAAAGCAAATGCTTGCCTGAGGAAAGATTTTGTATAGAAAGCCTGTGAGAAGTTAGGATACATCTGGGATTTGGATGAAGAACTGAGTCAGGACAGAGTAAAGGAACTTAGAGAGAGAGAGAGAGAGAGAGAGAGAGAAACTTTACATAGATGCCTGGTAAATATTCTTTTTATTGTCCTCATAAAAGTATCTGAAACAACTACTTTAAGCATATTCATATATCATAAAGATAAGTTAAATGTCTCCAGGAAAAGGAGTTTGATTGGAAGTACTATTATAAGCATGGCATAAACATTGCTGTTACTGGAATTCTTAGAATAAGAACGAACTTTAGAGATTATATCTTTCAGGACCTTCCAAATGTTTGCACCTAAAGACAGAGGACAGAGGAAACCCTTCCTCCCACAGTTTATAGCCCCACTTTTAAATAATAATAGTTAATATTTAAGGAGCATTTAGCTTATTGCCAGTATGATGCTAAGCATTTTACATATATTAACTATTTTAATCCCCACAACTCTATGAAGCAAAATGACCCTATCTCCATTTTGTAGAAGGACAGAGAGAAGGGCAGAGAGGTAGAATATTCTACTAAATCCCACAGCTAATATGGCATATATTGGAGTCATAATTCAAGCACAAATAATTTGGTTTGAAGTCAGTGTTCTTACACTCCATACCAGTGGAATCCCCCAGAGGTCTTGTTAAAGCACAAATTGATGGCCTCATACCTGGAGTTTTAGATTCAGTCTGGGGTTGAATTAGATCATTTGCATCTCTAAGATGTTCCCTGATGATGCTGATGCTGCTGGTTCTTGGACCACATTTTGAGCCCCTTGAGACTACCAACCTATTCTAACTCACTTCTAGGAAATCATTGTTTATACAAGAATCTCCCATAGCTTGACTTCCATATTTCACGTATGAGGAAAAGAGATCACAAATCATACTGTTTAAGAAAATGGGCTTTAGAGACAGAAGTCAAGGATGGATTCTAATTTTTTTCATTTTGTAAGCTAGGGTAAACAACTTACCTTCTCTAGACCTCAGTTTTCACATCTATAAAATGGGTATAACAGCACCTACTTTATAATATAACTGTATAGAAAAACTGAAAGAATGTGTGTACAGTAAGCATGTAGTGCCTTTAGAATATTTTCAAAAATGAATCCTTTGTTATTAACACTTTTGGCACACAACTTATGACCCAGAGTGAGCACCTGAGGAGTTCTTTTAGGGTACCTGGAAAGTGATTTGCTTGACATCAACCACATGATTAGGGGCTAAAACTGGAGGGACACTATTTTAGAAAAGACCAGAAGTAACTCTATAAAGCCCTGGGGTTTAAATGCATTTAGAAAAGGAATAGAATAGGGGTGCCTGGGTGGCTCAGTGGGTTGGGCCACTGCCTTCGGCTCACGTCATGATCTCAGGGTCCTGGGATCGAGTCCCATGTCAGGCTCTCTGCTCAGCGGGGAGCCTGCTTCCTCCTCTCTCTCTGTCTGCCTCTCTGCCTGCTTGTGAAATCTGTCTGTCAAATAAATAAATAAAATTAAAAAAAAAAAAAGAAAAGGAATAGAATAATGGAAAGGTTTTTGTTTTTGTTTTTGTTTTTCATAGAGACACTAATCATCAGAATTATTTTCCTTCTTAAGCTAAGAATCCAAACCTATTTAGTTTTATTTTTCAGTAATAATAAGATCAGAATCATATTCATGCCTGGCACTGAACTTCTAAAAGTAACTCAGAGTCAATTAACTGGGTGGCTCAGCTGGTTAAGTGCCCAGCCCTTGCTGTGGGTTCAGGTCAAGATCTCGGGGTGGTGAAATCAAGCCCTTCATTGGGCTCCATACTGGGCATGGAACCTGCCTGAGATTTTCTTTCTTCCCCTTCTCCTTCCCCACCCAAAAAGTCAAATAAGTATTTAGATCAACCCATGTTGTAATACTCTGTATGAATGGGTGTGAATGGGCACATTTTAAGAAAAACAATATAAAAATAAAATGTATTCATCGCATCAAGTAGAGAGATGAAAAAGATATAAAAGAAGAGAATGTAAATTTGCTGATTTATTTAGCTCTCAGTTTTCAACTTAGGTTAAATAATAAGGAATGAAAGATACTTAAAGAAAGCATTGATTACAGTACATGTGTTGGGGATTGTCCAGTTTCTCCTTAGATTGGTAAAAAATATCAAAGCTGTCAGACATTATAGCACCTTGGGGAATCTTTAGACAGTTTGATGGACCTCCTGAAGTATTTTATAATTACTCTACTTCTACCCAGGTTTTAATGATTCACTTGCAAAAGAAATTTCTTTTTACATAAAAAATCTATTTATGAGCTGAGAAAATAAGAGTCCAAGAATGCTTTATATTGAGTTATTCATAAGAGGAATGCTGTGAGTTCTAGTATATTTGATTATTAGTCAAACCCTCGATAAGATTTCCAGTGGAACATTTTTTCTAAACTTTCAAAAGACATGTCAATTGTGGAACTAAATTTAATTAAAATAACTTACATAGGAGATAAAGCATAGCAAGTATATTCCACAGGATATTTTGTAGCACTCTGGTGGGATCCTCATCTTCATCTAGTTATGAGAAATACCTCACAGCCTCTTCTATTTTGTATTCTTTTCTTTTCTCCAATGTGTTCCTTTTCAGATTTTAATACATAATCTAAGAATCTACTCTTCCAACCCATGGCCATATTTTCTTCTAGAGATTTTTTTTTTCCTGACAATTAATGCACAATATATATTTTGCAGATAGGCCAGTTCCTTTAGTACTTGAAATAGAAATGAAGTTACTGCTTTTTAAAAAATTCATCCTTTGGCCACTGAAGAAAGTTTAGTTCTTAGCAACTTCAGGTTTTAACATTAGGAACATTTTGAAAACTACTATCAGAATCTTCCTTGGGCTGGAAGACAAATTCCATTATGTATCTTAAAATAAGTGAAATGCAAAGATCACCTTTACTTGACATCTTTAATATAGTACTATTTTTTTTCTTTTTATTCAAGTACTCTTTGTTATTCTGTATTTTGGGGGGCAATGATTGTGTTTAGGGATTTTTTCTTCTCTTTTTCATAAAGCCTAGAACACCTTTGACATAGTAGTTCCTCTCTAAAGATATTTTGATTGATTTATTTGGTAACAAAAGTAAAATCAACACTTTTAAGATTATTTACTTTGATGAAAACCCTAGCATTAACTCAATCTTCAAAATATTTCAGTGAGAATTCCTTTATTAGGTATTGGACAGATTGTCATTTTTGAATAACAGTGTACTTTGTGTTTTGTAACCTGCAAGGGGGGAACACCAAAACTTTGACTCCAGACCTCTATAAACTACTGTTAGAATAGAATTACAAGATTAGCTTTGTATTTCCTTTCGCAAGTGCAGTTTTATAAGACCATTTATTATCTTGTTAAATGTTAGAACTAGCATGTTTGACATATTTATAATTTATTTTCTCAAGGAAAAGAACCTCAGAGGAAACTATAAATAAATATTAGAGATTTGGAGGGCATAATAAATTTAGCTGAATACATTAACTCTTGTGGAAGCTAAAGTTCATTATTCAGGAAATTGAAATTTGGATAAATTAGTGTGGTATTCATCTAGTTTTAAAAAAAGAACCATATAATAAAATTAAAAATGTGCAATTTGAAACAAAAAGATAGAAAAATTTAATGCATATTTAATATTACCTAAATGTGGAAGTTGGTTCAATTACCATAATCCCATCATGTTAACCACATTTCTGAAAATATGAAATGCAAATGGAGACACTACTTACATGAAAAATTGGGCCTCAGAAATAGTTTTTTTTCTTTTTCTACAAAAACAGTCATGATAGTAACATCACCCATTGTCACTTACAGAGTTACCCTGTTATTTCATTCTGCTTCATATATCTAACATGGCAGGCAGAATCATAGTCAACTAGCCAGTTAGTGCAGTTTTTCCTCTGAGGTCTACAAAGGCAAATTTTCAAGGGAATTCATGATATTTGGTAAACACTAACATGGAATCAGCTGCTTATTACATGTGCACACGGGACATCAGAGACTGAATACACAATGATAAGGCTATATATACACTGACCCACAACCTGCCACAAGTCCAGGAAGTCAAACAACTTTTCATAGCAGCCAGATTTAATCATATATTTAATTAGCATATTTGATTATTAGTCAAACCCTAGATTAGACTTCCAATAGAACATTTTTCCTAAACTTTCGAAAGACATGTCAATTGCGGAACTAAATTTAATTAAAATAATTACATAGGAGATAAAGCATAGCAAGTATATTCTACAGGATATTTTGTAGCACTCTGGTGGGATCCTCAGATCCCAAATAGCCAGAATTAATCCATAACTGATCAGAAAAAGTCAAATATGATCTGTTAACTTATACGAGATGCCCACTTCTAGCTAGCAGGACTCTAGCATCCCTATGCCTACTGCCTCTAATCAGGGCATACCTGAAGCCTTTAGTGGAAAGCCTTTCTTTCCACTATAAGCCTTTCCTACTCCTCTATCTGCCTTGGAGCCTCTGCCAAAGGCAAGTGATGGTGTGTGGCTCCCTTGCTATAGCAAGTTCTTCTTGTTCTTTGCTTGTTTTCATTTGGGTTGTCTTCATTTATTTCCACAGCAGTAACATTTCATGACCAATACTGCTTAGACTGGAGCAACCCAAAACCCTCATGAAGTTCCTGTCTTGGGTTCCCTTTTGCCTTTCCATTTTCACCAAGCAACACCTTATTGTATGGTAAATGATATAACTACCACCACAATTTAAGGCCCAATAACAACGGCACTGCTTTTACATAATTTTTCATGATAAATATGCATCTCATGTCAAAAGTAAAAGGATTTTAATCAGCCACAATAGAACCAAGTACAAAAACAGTTTAGAAAGGATGATGAAACACGGATTGGAGTTTATTTTACAACATTTGTACTAATTTCTTCCTGTAGGGAGTTAAGGATGTTGATGAGATTTTAAAAATTGCTCTAAAAACCTATGATTCCATACTTTCTTTTCTTACTTTCTTACAGCCTCCTGTAAGCAATTTTAGGTAGTAAAAGTTCTGACTTTTGAAATGTCATATGTAAGTAATGTCAATCTCACATTCACTGCAAAGAGCAACAAGATCTTTAATACTTCTCTGATTCTTCCATGAATTTCATGAACAGTCAGTTACCTTTCTTAGAACAGCTTTGGGTAACTTGTTTTTCTAAAGGAAAATCTCTATTTTCTAATTAAACTTTCTTCAGTAGAGATTTCCTCTGAACATACCAGATTTTATTATCTTAAATCTCATTCATGGACGTTTCTTGACATTTTCCTCAACTCATATCTTATTGGCCTGATGACAATATTGGTACTTCTCAATTCATTCTAATCAACTGGCTTGGTTGAAGCTGGGGAAAACTTACTGAGCATTTTTTAAAAGCCAGGCTTATTTTTACACACAACTAACTTAGGTTCAAATAAACATAATCCAATAGATGATATTTATAATAGAACAAGGCTTTCACAGACACTATCACTACTGCTCTCAAGACAGCAGTACATAATTGATCACAAATAAGGGAAAACACATCCTTTTGAAGGCAGAAAATTAACATGACATGTATTATCTTTAAAAGCAAAATCCCAAAATACAACATGGAAATCATAGTTTACTATCTCTGATATTCTAACTGGACTATAGAAAAATGCCCTTAGACATTTTGCCAAGTCTTTGAATCTCCTGTCCTCTGACATTACAAGCACAACATTGTTTAAAATGTCTTGAATCTAAATATTAAAGAACTTGGCATTTATCAATTATTTAAAAGAAACTATTATAATAATGACTATGCTAAGAAAAAAATCCTATGTTATGCATTATAGCATATAAAAATGTCTTTCTGTCACTCAGTGGCACTCAATAATTAAACTGGTGTGTGTGTGTGTGTGTGTGTGTGTGTATCTTCTATCATAACCCTGATTTAATTTGTCTAGCTCCAGAAAGGGCAAATAGTGGTCGTTCAATAAATACTTGTTGAGTAGAATTTATTTGTGTTGGACCAAAGTTTAGGAGTATTAATCTCCTGGCAGATAATTATAGGAGAAGTGACTTTCTAGCCTTTCAAGAAGACATGGAAGATAGAAGGATAGTGAGGCAGGAGCACCTTACAGAATCTCAATGGAAGACTCCAGACATATTCTTAAATGCAGAGCCGATGTCCTATATTGTTCCTAAGTAAAGATTAAGATAAAAACTACTGAATGTGATTCATGGATGTTAGCAACCAAAGCAGAGAACTACTGGCGAAAACAGCCTCTATTTTACTCCCTTGCTGCCTGCCATTTATATGGGTAATAGGAAAAACACCAAAACTCAATTCAAAACAATTATATGCAATGCTTTATGTTAACACTTACTGTCTTCAGTGTTGTTTTGTGGATCCTCTAATTTTTTGAATTTGTAACTAGTGGATTCAAATCAGATCTTTCTAGCAAATTTGCACAGCTGGAACATGGGCACTTTTGCTATAATATTCCTTTCTTGGAACAATCCTGTTTTTAAATCACATAATTAAAAATATAAACAAAAATTGAAAATTTAAAGAAAAAATGTACTCTGGGGGAGACTTTATACACTGGCTCTCTACAGAACAATATTTGGCTCCAGAAATCTGAAACCCTAGGATCTAACAATTAAAAGTTTGAGCTTCATGGGTTGTTACATACATCTGAACCTCTGTCAGATCATTTTATGTGTGCTTAGTACTCTTCTTAGCATTTTTATTTCTATCTTGCTGCAGAATTGTAAATATGTATTTGAAGTAATATTTGAATTAGTGGGAATCACATGCTTTATGATCTTTCAGACCAAATATTATTTGACTGAATTCTCTGTTCTCATTAAGATTATGAAAGAAGTTTTCATATTCATGTGGATAAATGGTTATAATGTTTGTATCTTAAGCAATTGTAATTCATAGAACATGTCACAGAATACTTCAAAAGTCCATATATTTTAATTTTTAAGGAATTTGTCTACACTGCATGATATTAAAAAGGCTGGCTCTATTTAACTCTTAAAGGGTGTAAAAATCTTACTCCTCTTTCTGGGCATCCATCACCCATTCATCAGATTCAATCTTTTTACATTTTATTTTCACCAAATTTTGCTTGTACTATATGCATATATAGGTATTATACATATCTGTGTGTGTGTGTATACACCATTCAGCTTTGATTAATTCATCAGTGAGATGTGCTGTTGTGTTTTTCACTTCAGTGGAGAACTTGGCCTTGAGACAGTTATGATTTACAGAATTTTGAGATTAGAATGGTGGGCAGATTAGATTTAGAGTTGAATCTTACTTCCAATTCCAGAGTTACCCCACAATTCCAAATCAATTTCTGCATCTGAGGAACAAAAATGACATGCTCACAAGCAGTGTGTTGCACAGTTTTAATGCTAGCACACTGTGAGTAGTTGTTCATCAGAAAGTGGCTAGCAAACCCTATCCATAAAACAGCGTGTGAAAATAGGATCCTCTACCTGCTCCTCGGAGGCATGGGAGGAATCATATCTATTAGCATTCTATTGCCCCTGCATTCCAGGTGCACAAACTCAAGAGAGCAGGCAGAGCCACAAGCTGGAGTCCTAGTTTGAGCCTCCTCATCAGATCTAAAGGCTGAGGCTTTCCTGGCTGATTTTGGCTTCGTATTGATTGCCACATCCAAAATGTTCCTGAATAGGGTAGAAACCATTCCTGAGTAGCCTACCCCCTTAAAAGAATGTCTGGCCCTAGCCAACACACATTTTCAGTTTTAATATTATCCCTTATTTTTCCCCCTTTATGTTCCTTACAGCCTAGTGAAACAAACCATTTTTGTATCCCACATACACATCCCATGTATTCACATCTCTGGCTTTTGTTCACTCTTTCCACTACCTTGAGTAACATTGTTCCTTAAATCTTTCTCTCAAGCCCTAGCTAATTGGTGCTTCCAAATGATCTCCCAAGCTGGGAGGAAAAACAATCAAACAAACAAACAAAAAAAGAGATGTCCTCTTCTGAAGTTCCTTTTACTTATTTATATAATTTTTCACAACACTGACTTGTTTCTCATTATATAATTGTTACTAATAAAATGTATCAGCATCAATGGAGTACTGAATATCAGATATTACTAAGCTTAATTATTGCAAGTTTGAGAGATATCGGGTTGTTTATTCCTCAAAGAGTACTCTAAACATATCTCCTGCATATTTAAATCTAATTTTGAAAGTATTATGCCATCCAAAGGAAACATTTTTTAAAAATTACTTTATCTATTTTTTTCCCAGTACTGTTACTAAAAAGATGGTGTCTGTTCATTATAGTAGCTTTGACACTAAAGGAACAAATAGCACTAATTACACCTGCACAGATTAAAAGGAGTGATAACTGTGCCTGCTAACACTCAGCATATGCCATCACACTAAAAATGCAGTGCATTTTTCAACAAGTATTCTTTTAAACATCACTAAGAAAATCACTACAACAGATGTTGGAAAGTAAACTTCAACAACAAAATTACAATGTGGAGTCTACAATTTGAGAGTATTTTGATGGAAGGAGTGGGAAAACAAAAAAGTTTCTATTCAAAACCTGAAGGGATCTTGTTGGAAACCATGGTTTATGTATAATTGGAAAAAAATCACTCTAGATAAAATTGCAAGTGTGTATTGTGTAAAAATGCTCAATTATCCCAGAGATTGGATTTTTTTTTTCTCGGGCATCTATATGGATCTCACCACAAGCACATCAAATTAGGCAATGCAAACATGGCAGACCCCAGAAAGTCTAACAGCAATGAAGTTGAAACTGCTCATTAACAACAGAGTACTGAATCTAATTTTATGTTTACCAATTACATTGATGGAAGTCCCCGAAAGCTTTATTGCCACACTACTGGGAAAGACCTGTCATTGGGTTAAATTGTTTATTTACCTGATTCTCTGTTTCTAGCAGAATTTTAAAAATCTGATAAGTGAAAGGGAATATTGAAGATGAATGCTTTTATTAAATACTGACAAAGAAAAATGGACTCAAAGATGATACCAAAAGGAATCCCTGGTCAGGATTTTACTTTTTGTTTTTAGAATGGACATCTCCCAGAGGTCTTCCAAATTCTTTCCCCCTCTCTTCAATGTTAATTCCTTCCTTATCTCCAAGAAACTACAATCACATACAAAATAGACATACTGAGACAAAATGTATTATTTGGAGTTCTTAAAATTCATGATGAATGTCCACTGAAATTCATGTTTCCTAAACAATGATCATGAAATGCTTCAGTCTACATATTGTATTTTTCTATGACTGTTCAGTCAGTATCTTCACACCAAGGATCACTGCTGCTCTCAAGAGCATGCCTTGTATATACTGTTTTATTCATTTTATGATTTTTTAAAATTTCTTAGGCATGCTTTAATTACTAGAAAAAAATAGTTTCCCTATTTAAAAAAAAAGAAACTGATATTTTAAAAGTAGGGATTAAATAAACTGTGCAAGTAGATTAATTTGTAACTCTATATTGGATCATGTTTGCTATGTCTACTGGAACAAGTGAAAACTCATGGAATATGAACTAAAGCTAAAGAGATTATTATGTATTCATGACAGATTTATTTGAATTTACTTTCTTTAGCTCACCAAGAGAACTTCTAAATATATTTCTTAGAGTTTTTTTTTTTAATTCTTACAAAACCCTATATAAAATACATTTCTAAATAGTGATATATACTAGTGGAGGAGGGGCAAGATGGCAAAGAAGTAGGAGACCCTGTTTCAACCAGTCCCCTAAAGTGAGCTAAATATCTACCAGAACACTCTGAACACCCATGAAATCAGCTTGAGATGTAAGATTATGCACTTCTTGATCTCTACGGGGGCAGAAGATCATCAGTGGAGAGGCAAAATGGAGTGGGAACACTCAGACTGATATTGGAGGATAAACAGAAGGAGAGGGAGCCACCAGAAGCAACCCATTGGGACGTAATACCCCAATAGGAAAGTGCCCTGTGATTGGGGACAAGCATTATCTTGGAGACTGGTTAAAAGCACTCAAAAAGAACAAAAGATCTTATGGGGCAACTGGTGGAATTGGGTGGTCACCAGCTCAGGGCTAAGCCCACAGTCCCAGGACAGTTACCACAGGCAACTACCTGTATCAGAGAGAGCCCGGCGGGGGTCCAGTCTGTGGTCACCGAGCCCCAGGCTTTCCACTGCTCGCACCACCACTCAGTGCTGGGCACACTCCCACTTGTTCTTGAGATAGCCTGGTATGGGCATCAGCCTGTGGTCTCTGGGCCGGCAGCCTTCCTTGACCTGCATGACCACAGGGTTTGAGTGCACTCAGCCTGCACCTGAAAGAACCAGGTGCAGTCTCAGGTGGTGGTCCCTTGGTCCACAGCCTTCTGCAACCTATGCTTCTGCCAGGTGTGAGTCCACTGGACATGGGTGTGGACCCCAGAGAGAAGTTCCAGCAACAGCAGCCACCCAGGTTCGGGTACACCCAGACCAATAACACTCAGGGTTTTACTGGCTCAGGGGTGCAGAGACAAGTGAGGCCCAGGCAATCACTGAGACAATGGCTGGGGTGCATACCGCCTGTGGGAGGCTTCGGTGTTCAGTAGAGTTTGCAGAAGGGAGCCCATGTGTTCTGGACCACCCAGACGGTAGGAGCCTGAGGCTTCTCTCTGAGGCAGAGGTTTGGATGTGGACAGTTTGCTTTCCACTAAACTTCCGAAAAGCCACAAAAAGCCACCAAAGAACAAAAACCTCCAGAGAACAAAAGTCTGAAAAACTGGTTTCCGAAGAGCCAAGCCCCTTGATGGGGGCAGAGCGACTCAGCCCAAGCAGGAGTGACTGAAAAACAACGTGGCATCCCCCTCCCCAAAAAGACAAGCCAAAAGAACAAGATGAAAACCACCACAGGGTCCCCATAAAAACGTAAAACCCCAACATCAGGGGAAAACAGTATACTAAGCTTCCGGTATTACTCCAAAACCTGTATATTTCATAGATACAACATTTCTTTCTTTCTTTCTTTCTTTTTTTCTTTTTTCTTTTTTTAAAAATCCATTCTCACAATTCTTGTTCTTTTAATTTTTTTTAAACTACTTACCATTACAAATAAAGGTTTAATACAACATATTCCATAATAACTTTTTAACTTGAACTTCTTTCATACATATACCTGTTTTCTTTTTCTTTCTTTCTTTTTTTTTTAATACATATAGATATAAGTTTCAAGGTAGTCCTTTTTCCCTATTCAATACTACCCCTATATAGAAACCAGTTTTAATTTCCCTCTATCTCTGGAATGTTGAGTCCTTTAACAAAGATAACAAGATTCATCCAGGAAGAACCAAAATAACCTTCCTCACCCACATTGAGGGGTTATAACCATCTTCCCATCATATTCTTCTGTTAGTGTTTCTGTGTATTTTTGTTTTTGTACTATATAAATCTTATTATTGGGATTCATTTTGGCTGGGTTTTCTTTTTTTTTCTTGTCTTTTACCTTTGTCTTTTTGTTTGTTTGTCTTTGTTTATATACCTTCTAAAAATCTTACTTTGGGGGCTCATTTTCCCTGGGTTTTCTCTTTTTTTTCCTCTGTATTTCTCTCTCTTTTTTCTTTCTTTTTGGTGGTGACTTCAGATTGCTCTGAAACTTTCCAGGATACACCTTGCCCAGATTGTGGTTGATATATTCAGCTATACATCTCCTCAATGATCTCTCACCAAAATGACAAGGAGGAGGAATACCCAACAGAGGAAAAATCCAGAGACTGTGTCCTCATCATCAGAACTATTGGATATGGACATAAACAGTATGTCAGAAAGAGAATTCAGGGTAACAATTATCCAGGCAATGGCTAGGTTGGAGAAGACCATTAGTGGCAACATAGGAACTCTAAAGACAGAAGTTAGGGTTGACCTGGCAGTACTATAAAAAGTTATCAGTGAGATCCAATCTAATGTAAATACTCTAACAGCTAGAGTAACTGAGCAGAAGATAGAATTAGTGTTCTAGAAGACAAACTGATAGAAAAGAAGGATCAGGAGGAGGTCTGGAACAAACAGCTTAGAAGCCATGAAAACAGAATTAGGGAAATAAATGATGCCATGAAACATCCAACTTCAGAATTATTGAGAGGGTTGAGAAAGAAAGAAGACTAGAAGATACAGTTGAACAAATTCTGGATGAAAATTTCCCTAGTATGGGGAATGGAACAAGTGTTTGTGTCCCATAGGCAGAAAGGACACCCCCCAAGAGCAATGAATCTAGAAAGACCTCCAGACACTTAACTGTGAAATTCACCAATCATAATTTTAGATAAGAGGTCCTAAGGGCAGCTAGGAAGAAGAGATTCCTAATATACAGAGGAAGGTCTATCAGAATAACATCAGACCTGTTCACAGAAAATTGTCAAGCCAGAAAGGGCTGACAAAACATATTCAGGGCACTAAATGAGAAGAACACACAGCCAAGAATACGTTACCCAGCAAGGCTGACATTCAAAATGGATGAAGAGATAAAGAGCTTCCACGACTGGCAAGGTTTAAAAGTATGTGACCACAAAGCCAGCACTACAAGAAATACAAGGGGATTCTATAAAAGAAGAAAGAATCCAAGAGTGATATAGAACAGAAATTTACAGAGACAATCTATAGAAACAAGGACTTATCAGGCAACATGATGTCAATAAAAACTTACCTTTCAATAATCACTCTCAACGTGAACAGCCTAAATGATCCCCAAAAATGGCACAGGGTTGCAGACTAGATAAGGATCAATCCATATGCTGCCTACAAGAGACACATTTGGAACCTAAAGATACATCCAGACTGAAAGCAAAGGGATGGAGAACTATCTTTCATGCCAGCGGGCCTCAAAAGAAAGCTGGGGTAGCAATCTTCATATCAGATAAATTATATTTTAAGCTAAAGAGTGTATTCAGAGATACAGAAGGACATTACATCATTCTTAAAGGCTCTATCTACCAAGAAGATCTAACAATTGTAAATATTTATGCCTCCAGTATGGGAGCAGAACTAGCTTTTCAAAGAACTAGCTTCTAGTTTTGTTGTTAATCAAATAATTGTTGTTATTAATCAAAAAAGATGTTAATCAAAATAAAGTCATATTGATATGAACACATTAATTGTAGGGGATCTTAACATGCCACTTTCAGCAATAGACAGATCATCTAAGTAGAAAATCAATAAATAAACAAGAGCTTTGAATGACACATTGGACCAGATGGACCTCATAGATATATACTGAACATTCCACCCTAAAACAACAGAATACTCATTCTTCTCAAGTGCACATGGAACTTTCTCCAGAATAGACCACATACTGGGTCACAAATCAGGGCTCAACCAATACCAAAAGATTCAGATTATTCCCTGCATACTCTAAGACCACAATGTTTTGAAACTGGAACTCAACCACAAGAAAAAGTTTGGAAGGAATTCAAACACTTGGAAGCTAAAGACCACCTTGATTAGCAATGTTTGGATCAACAAAGAAATCAAAGAAGAACTTAAACAATTCATAGAAACCAATGAGAATGAAGACACATCTGTCCAAAACCGATGGGATATGGTGAAGGCAGTCCTAAGGGGGGAAATACGTAGCCAACCAAGTCTTACTAAAAAAAACAAAACAAAACAAACAAACAAACAAAAAAAAAAAAACCTGAAAAATCCTGAATACACCAACTCTCTTTATACCTTAAAGAACTGGAAAATCAACAACAAATTAAGCCAACCCCATGCATGGGAAGGGAAATAATTAAGATTAGAGTAGAGATAAATGAGTTAGAAACTGGAGATACAGTAGAACACATCAACAAAACTAGAAGCTAGTTCTTTGAAAGAAGTAATAAGATTGATAAACCACTGGCCAAACTAATCCAAAAGAAAAGAGAGAGGACCCAAATTAATAAAATTATGAATGAAAGGGGAGAAATCATGACTAACACCAAAGAAATAGAAACAATAATCAAAATTATTATCAGCTGTATGCCAACAAGTTAAACAACTTAGAAGAAATGGATGCATTCCTGGAAACCTATAAATTTCCAAGGCTGAAACAGGAAGAAATTGACAACCTGAATAGACCAATATCTAGTTACAATATTGAAGTAGTGATCAAAAACCTCCCAAAAAACAAGAGCTGAGGACCTGATGGATTCCCTGGGGAATTTTATCAAACATTCAAAGAAGAAATAATACCTATTTTCCTGAAGCTGTTTCAAAAAATAGAAACAAGGAAAAATTCCAACTCTTTGTATGAAGCCAGTGTTACCCTAATCCCTAAACCAGGCAAAGACCCCCATCAAAAAGGAGAACTTCAGACCAATATCCCTGGTGAATATGGATGCCAAGATTCTTAACAAGATTCTAGCTAATAGGATCCAACAGTTCATTAAAAATATTATCCACCATGACCAGGTAGGATTTATCCCTGGGATGCAAGGGTGGTTCAATATTTGCAAGTCAATCAATGTGATAGAACAAATCAATAAGAGAAGAGAGAAGAACCACAGGATCCTCTCAATTGATGCAGAAAAAACATTTGACAAAATACAGCATCCATTCCTGATTAAAACTCTTCAAAATGTAGGGATAGAGGGAATGTTCCCCAACTTCATAAAATTATCTATGAAAAACCCACATCGAATATCATCCTCAATTCCCTTTGAGATCAGGAACATGACAAGGATGTCCACTCTTACCACTGTTGTTCAACATAGTACTATAAGTCCTAGCAACAGCAATCAGACAAGAGAAAGAAATAGAAGGTATTCAAACTGGCAAAGAAGAAGTCAAACTCTCTCTTTTCGCAGATGACATGATACTTTATGTGGAAAATGCAAGGAACTCCACTCCCAAACTACTAGAACTCATACAGCAATTCAGTAATATGGCAGGATACAAAATCAATGTACAGAAACATCTTATCCACCATGACCAGGTAGGATTTATCCCTGGGATGCAAGGGTGGTTCAATATTTGCAAGCCAATCAATGTGATAGAGAGAGTTTGACTTCTTCTTTGCTGTTTTTAATCTCAATGTGATTTTGAACCACACTTGCATAAATAAGTGTTATATTAATTTAGCATATGTCTTACTCATAACATTAGTGACTGCTATATTTACTATGGAACTAGTTAGACAATAATCTTAGCTTTACAGTTTACCTTTAAAAAAAAAGATTATGTATTTTAGAGAGAGGGAGGAAGGGCAGAGGGAGAGGGAGAGAGAATCTCAAGCAGACTCTGCACTGTGTACCCTGCCTTACTCCCGGCTCAATCTCACAACCTGATATCATGACCTGAGCAGAAATCAAGAGTGGGAGGCTTAACCAACTGAGCCACCAAGGTACTCCTATTTTGCTTTTTAATTACGATATAGACACTAAAGAAAATATTTAAAATGCAGAGGTGTAAGGAAAAAAAAGATTACACATAGTTTCTCCACATCTTTAATTTATATATTTACCTTAGTTTCTTTATTCAACACATAGTTATAAATATGTTTCATATATAATATTGTCTACATTTCAACTTAAAATTTCATTTACTTCCATGATTTATAATTTAATTGGAAATAGATATCTAAATCAATGGACTGTAAATAATTGAACATCTTTCATTCGACAGTTTATCACAAAAAGTAAAACTTTAAAAACAGAATCAAATGGCCAGAATTAAATGTCAATAACCATTCATATTCCTCTGCTCTTTTTTTCTTACTGAACACAGACTAACCAAATCTAATTGGGGAATATGCATGCATTAGATATACTAATTTAAAATCTGACTTTGATTAAACATTTCTAATACTTTCTCAATATTTAATTTTCCATGTCCATTTTGTCCTAATTTTAATTTTATTTTTCACACTGTATGTATTTTTATAATCTTAGTTTTATTATTTCTGGTAAAAGGAATGCATACATAGGGTTTTTCTTTTCTGTTAAATTCTTGATTTGGTGTTAAATATGAAAAACCTGGAAGGGGCAATTAAAATTATTTCAGTGATTATGCTTACTTCCAAGGAACTGTTAATTTATTAACTTGGTTTAAAAATGTATTCCTAATCTAAGCAGTAACAAATTATCTGTATTATTTTCAACACAAAACTCTAAGGAGCTGTTTTGTTTTGGGGAGATGTGGTCATTGTTTTTTGTTTGATTTTGTTTTTGTAATGCAGTCTAATGCAGTGTAAATAAGGTAATGATTTATATACTTCTTTTTGAGTAAGTGAGTATTTCTTCCAGGATTGGCTCTATTCCCCATTCCTTTAAGGTTTTCCTTTCAATATCAAGAATTTATCCATCAACCTCTACATTGAACCGTACAGGGAAATATCAAGTCATGTTTAAATTATCTTTTCCTTTCTTCTTAAAACACAAATATCTATTGAGATAACTAGTGAAGATAATAATGTGTTAACAAATTAGATCAATTTAAATGAAAATCTTATTGTTTGAGAAAGAAATGTTTCAAAAGATTTTGTGAAAAAAAATTCCACTTTGCTGAGAATCTTTCTTTTTTTATATCAGATTTTAATATTTCCATTCTAAATGGAACTGCCTACCACAAAAGTTAATAGTGGCAATGTGTCTTATCAGTCTCTTCCCTACCATACTTTAGTCAGGTTGTGTATCAAATATAACACATTTCAAGGAACAGAACCCCACCTCTGGCCACATGTAGTAAAGAATTTAATTTTGCCTAAAGGGAGGTCTGGACTTTGTTCTTGAGTTCTGGTAGGTAGTATTAAGTTCTTGGAATGTCATTCCTTATAGAAGTGTCTTTGTTTGTCTTTGTACCTTGGGTCATACCAAATGATCTAGCAATGTGAGTTAGGGTGGGGGCTGGCATACCAGATAGTCTAACAATGTGAGTTAGGGTGGTGTTTTTAAGTCTATGAGATCAGTTTAACCTCTGGAGGGGCTGGAGATGGATATTAACCACATGGGAAGTCAACTATGTCGAAATAATGCCTCTATGCCTCCAACTATGTCAAAATAATGCCTCTATGCCTCAATAAAATCTCTGGACATCCAGGCTCAAGTGAGCTTCCCTGATGAGCAATAAAATATTCTATGCATATTCCCACACATCATCACTAGGAAAAGTGGCACTCTCCATGATTCCAATGGAAGGGGAAAACAGGAAGCTCCAGACCTGGAAACACCTGGACTCTGCTCCATGGCCCTATTCCCTGGGCTGATTTTAACCTGCCTCTTTTCACTGTGATAAACTGTGAGTATAAAAGCTTTCAGTGAGTTTAGCAAGTCGTGTACTGAATTATTAAACATGATATTGGTGGGGACTCCTAAATATGTAATTTGTGTTAGTGGTGGGGGGATCTTGGGAGCCCCAAACTTATAATTGGTGTCAGAAATAAAAGGGGTCTTTTGGACAGCCCTCTAAGTTTGTACTCTCTCAAAAAACTGATTTAAACAAGATTTAATATTAGCAAATATTAATGAAAAACTCAAAACAAAGGGAATTTCAGTTTATTTTGTTCAATAATGGCACCAAAGACGTTCTCCCCCCATATTTCCACTTTGTTGCCAATTTATCAACTTCACTCTAAGCCTGAATTTTTTCTCATGATGGCAAGATCACTGAAAATACCTTCATACGGATCCAGAAAGAAGGAAAGTCTTTTCTTCCCCATCATTGGATTCTTAACCACAAACAAAAATCTGATTATACCAACTTCTTATGAAAATAAAAATCACTGTGGCCAGAAAAGGACCTACCCTTACCAGTTTAGACCAATTGGATCTGTAGCTAAAATAAATTGTGGAATCAGTCCCATGGAAATCTCAGAATTGCCACACAGCGGCAATGAATATATGAGAAGGCTGCAGTGAATATATGAGAGCTGACTACCATGTCCACTGTAGAATCCCGTTGTTTACCAGAAACTGGCTTATGAACAAGGGTAGTTAGTTTTCATGCTAGTAAACTTCCACTTCCAGGCACAAGCTCTATGTCATTTAGGATGTAATTCAGAATGTCACAATAAGTAAAGTCTTAATAAGTAAGTTCTGGAAATAACTAAAATGTAACCGTAAGGAAAGCCAAGCAAGTAAAAACCTAGAAACATCATTTTCAGAAAAATCCTAGAGATATAAAATACCAGATTCCGAAAATTCTTAGAAGGGCTACCAAACCTGAGATCAGGCAGAATTTATACAAAAATAAATGAGAAGAAAACTAGAAAGAGTACTAAAAGTCCACAGCAGTGGATGGAACTAGAGGTTTTAATGATAAGTGAAATAAGACTGAGGAAGACAAATGCCATATGATTTCACTCATAATCTAAAAAAATAGATCTAAATCTAAAACTAGATTTAATATTAATAAAATATTCTAAATATATAAATATATATAAAATATTATAAATATATATAATGAAATAGATTTAATATTAATAAAAATAGATCTAAATCTAAAAAAATAATATACAATGAAATAAACAAACAAGCAAAAAGCAGACTCAGACCTGTAAGTACAAAGAAGAAACTGATGGTTGCAGGTAACGGAGGATGGGTTTGGGGATGGGTTCTGGGGATGGGCAAAATGGGTGAAGGGAAGTGGGAGATACAGGCTTCCAGTTATGGAAAGAGTAAGTCACAGGAATAAAAGCACAGCATAGGGAATACAGTCAGTAATATTATAATAGTGTTGTATGGTGACAGATGGAAGCTACGTTATGGTGAACATAGCATAATGAATAGAGAAGTTAAATCAGTATGTTGTACACCTGAAACTAATGTAACAGCGTGTGTCAACTATAATCAAGGAATTTTTTTAAAGTAATGGCAAAATATAATTCCTAAAGTTGAGGGGTTTTCTTTGAAAGGCATAAGCTACGTCCTATAAATAGCAGCAATTTTCAGGATTGACAAACTGTTTCAGAGTACACATAAAAAAGAAAAACTTCTCAATCATTTTTAAAATATAAGTTTAACATTGACCCTAAACCTTAAAAATTATATTATTAAAATGTAAGCCACTTTGATTTATTAATGTTAGTGTAAAAATCCTAACTAACATATTAGCAAATGGTATCATGAGGTAATGAGGGTACACTAAAAGCATTCACATGGAAACTAGAAATAGGTCAAAATGTTTAGTATCAGCACTATTATTTTTATATTTCCTATAGGCATTAGCTTACACTTACAAAACAGATAAATTAATGATATAAAAATCGACATATATACACTTTTATACATATATATTATATATGTATATAATGTACAATATATATGTATATATGGATAATATATATTATACATTATATACATATAAATAAATAATATATATTATATATAAATAATATATATTATATATTATAAATATATATACTTTATATTTATATATACATATATACTTTTATACGACATATATACTTTTATACACACAAACACATATACATATACATATATACATTTATACACACAAACATATATAATATATATACACACATATACATAATAACTAATCATAACATATAATGAAAGTAATAACTTTCTATAACAGAAAAGAAAAAATATAACTAAGGATAAATTTAATAAGAAATGTGCAATATCTATATGAAGAAAATTTTCAAAGAGTATGAAAAGACACAAAAGAATATTTGAACATAATGAAAGATACACCATGTTCTTGG
The DNA here is from genome assembly GCF_002288905.1 of Enhydra lutris kenyoni. Lineage (NCBI taxonomy): Eukaryota > Metazoa > Chordata > Mammalia > Carnivora > Mustelidae > Enhydra > Enhydra lutris. The sequence continues at coordinate 15,230,038 of NW_019154086.1, forward strand.
GAGGGAAAAGACTAACATAGTGAAAGCATCCTTTCAATGTAAATTAAAAACAGATTTCACATGACACCAATAAAACTAACAGAAGGTTGGTTCTGTTTTTGATTTATTTAACTAGATGTGCTGATTTGCAAATTAATTAAAAAATAAAAGCAAAATAGCCAGAAAAATAATGAAAAAGAAAACAATATAGGCAGGTTATTTTTGCTAGATATTAAAAACTATTATAATAATTAATAATTAATTAATAATCAGTAATTACAAAGTTAAAGAACTCCAAATTCAAAAATTGCTGTATTCTTAAACACACACAAATAATAATTTATTAAATAATAAAGGTAGTGTCTTAACCTAATGGTATGTCCTACACTTTATTTATTTATTTATTTATTTATTTTAAAGATTTTATTTATTTATTTGACAGAGAAAGAGAGAAAGTTCGAGAGTGAGTGCACTAGCAGGGGGAGCAGCAGGCAGAGGGAGAAGGAGAAGCAGGCTGAGCAGGGAGCTCAACATTGGGCTGGATCCCAGGACCCTGGAATCATGACTGAGCCACCCAGGTGCCCCTGTCTTACACTTTAAATAACATATTAGCAATTTATTTTTCTACTCCATAGTATTCTTTCTCTAGACAAATAAAGATTTCTGAATTGGGAAGAGTTTTAGAAAAGCCTGGAAAATTAAGACAGAAAGACATAGGAGTAAACCTGAAGGGTGGTCTAGTAAGCTAAATTGAAAGTCTCCCCATGAACAATGCATTCCTCATTGGAACAGCGAAAAAATATAGCTATGGAACTTTACCTCTTTAAGATACTGCTAAAATTCACATAAAAATAATGCTTATTTTATGAATCCATATCTGACCCATATGGTGGGTTAGGGTACACAAAGTTACATAGCTGTAAAAGTCTTACCCATCTCTGGACTTCAAGTGTTTTTTTTTCCCCCCATTTCCCATTTTCTACAAGTTGAAATATCCAACCGCCACCACTTGGTGTTTGCCTCAGAATTATTAGATAATTTTCCCCCAAGATTTGTCATCCTTATACTCAACAACCGTTATGAGGAAAGGCAATATTAAAATCCCCCGTGTACTTATAAAAGAGTACACAGAAGCAGCTCTAAGAGCAAATAAATTCTTAGGATTCACTCATTGAAAGCTTTCATAACATAGACACTTTCCAAACAACCTGTATGATTGACTCCAGAGTATGTATTTTCACCCCTTCATCTTGTTTACCTATTTTATTCTGAATTGTAGTTGAGAGTGCGGAAGTGTACCACAATGAGCTTTGGAGTCATTTTGGCCTGAGTACCAACCCTGTGACATAATCTATGAGCAAAATGTGGGCAAGCACCTTGACTCTTCTGACCCTCAATTTCCTCATTTGTTAAATGTGGATAATAATATTTATTATGGAATTGTTTTAAAGATTGAATAAAATAATGTATATAAAATGTGTAATTCATTGCCGTAACTCAATAAATTATAAATACAAAGTGATCCAAGCCCAAGTGTAAAGGCATATTTCACAGGCAACTTGTGGGTCAATAATAGGCCTTTCTCAAATATGAGAGCTGGGATCTTGAAAAATTACTAACATATAAGAACTGATAGTGGAGGTATTTAAGATCTTATAGAGAAAATTGAGTTTGGGGACTGTGATAATGAGAAAATCCATACAAAAACCCTCTTATCGCTATTTTTACACTAAAATAAAACAATAAAGGCAGCTTGTTCAGTAAAATGCTATGAATGATGCTTTTATACACCCTAAATTGTTAATGTAATTAATTGCCATTTATCATTCCTCAACTGCTAAAGTTGCCTTAATCTCCTCCTTTTATAATTCAAAGGAGATTTTAAACACTCACTTTCTGAAGTTTCAGAGAAGATGCATATTAAGAGATTCTCCCCACCCCATATTTGGTTCTTGATATGTTCACAGCCTCTTTGATTTTATGATTCAGGGTTCTTGAATCCTATGTCCTGAGTTCTGTCACAATCCAGGAGCAATATGATTTGCATGGTTGAGATAAAACAAAACACAAAAACAGCAACGATGACAATTTGGAGTTATTTTAAATTAGCATATTTGGAATAACCAATATATTTTTCTAAAGTTTGCTATGTGATAATAGGTTATGTAATTATAGTACATGCCTTCTGACCCTCTTAAAATTTGATTTATCTTCTTCAACGTTTAATAGATGTGGGAATATAGTTTGAATGCCCTGGTTATTTTTCCTTCACTTTCTTATCTCTCTAAAGGCGCAATACTACCGCTCTGTGTTTTACCTTTTACATTTACAGCCACATTTTTAATTGGCCAAATATGAGTGAGTCACAAGTCAAAGTAGGAATTCTGGAATAAAAATTCTCCCAGGTGCTCTGAAAGATTATAGAATTAAACTTTCTATGTATATTTACACAGTCACTATATCTGTATTCTCTGCACATTTTGTGTATATGCTAAAATTCTTCCTCGGCATAATTCTCAGTGCAGGAAGTATTACTAAAGCCCCAAGGTTTTTTGAAGGGCATTTCAATATATTTGTTTAATAATGCAATTAAGTTCAGTTGGTAATAATTCCAAAGGAGGAATTTAGAATTGGAAAGAGAAAAGGAAGCTAAACGTGATCGGAGAAGAAGGCATAATACTCTTGGAATGTAGCTAATAATGCCCATTGGGTAACAGGGCATTTCAAAGTTACAGGTTTTTTTAGCCTGAAGCTTGTGGAAATTTTGAAAAAAGGCCTGAGTAAAGAATACAAATGTCACAATGACCATTCTCTAAATAGCAGGGATTAGCACAACTTTCCTTATCAAGAAAAAACAAAACATCTAAGTCCATTTGTCTGGCAAATTACACTACATTGTAGCAGGATTCATTAGAAATGTTTTCAGTGGCTAGAAAGAATAATCCTGTATTTACCAGATAATCATGTGATAGATAGGGTTTGACCAACCATATGTAGTTGAAGTCCTATGCAAGGAGTCTGGTTCCTGGTTCAAAACCTTCCAGTGACTTCTCAGGCCTGAGCATAAGCAATTAGTGTGGCTTTTTCTGTCAGGCCTCAAAGGGAAAGCTGCCCTCACCACACGAGACTTGGTGCACAGTCAGTGCACTGCAGTCACTGAGGGGTTTCCATGAAGGGGGCCCCAGCCCCCTTGTCAGTCATGCTCTTTGAATTTTTAATTCTTAGCCCAGCTGCCTTTATTCTTAGACCTCTTTAACTGAGACTTTGTGTACAGGTCTTCTTAGGAGCCTAGGCTGAGGACTCCTTGGGGCAACAATGGGGGGAGGGAGAGAGATGGGAAAGAGAAAAAAGGAAACTTGAAGACACTTCCTCACTCTGAATGCCCAAGATTTTCCACTCCTAGCCCTTCTTTCTTGCCCTCTTCTTGACCCCAAGGTCCATAAAACTACCCAAGTTTTTGTTCTGGGCTCCCTCAACAGTGAAACTACCTCCACATCTATGCTGACTCCCCTGACCCTTGACCAGTGTACCCTTCCATGGGGGAAAATGGCAGAGGGGGAAGTCAATTTCTCCATGGGCTTAAAACTCTTGCTTATATTACCACAGTAAGTGATTAAAGGCTTAAGTCTTTCATTTTTAGCTTGTTGCTTTAATTGGCTACTCCAACAGCTAATAGTTCAGCCCTGTCTTTCTCATCTTAACTAAGGTACTGACAATATGTTAACATAAGAATCTAAAATATTACTCAATGACCTTGTTTTTTTTCCCAACACAGAAATACAGTTAACCTCTCAAAATGATGTCTAATTTCTCACAAGAAGTGTTACACATATTGAGAAAACAAATACTGAGAAAAAAAGACATTATTTAGGTTACTTTTACAGCATCAACAAGAAGTGTTCATTAATTTGTCATCTGAGGAAACCCACAGAGTCTTCATCATAATAAAGTTATTTTGTTCTACTCAACAGAGCTTTCATATAGGATCTTACTTAATTTTAGGATTCCTAAACATGATGAATATTAATTTGTAGAATCTCGTTACTCCCCAGAGTTATATATAACAAATTCTAAGGCAGTGTAGGGCATGGAAATGGTATAAGCCTAGACCCAGTATTCTGGGTCTACTTGCTAGGCCTACAACCTAGAGCTAGTCCATAATCACCTCTGACCCTCTGCCTCAAAGGTAAGGGTACTATGTAAACTGCTAAGTCTCATCAGAAATGCTGATACTCATAAGTGTTTGAATAAACAATAACATATTTAATGGATATTAGCAAGAGTGCATTTGCTCTCTCTAGGCCACAACAACACAATATCTACCTCAAAGATATTATCAAGTAAAAGTGCTAATAATATATGACACATGGAATAGTGACTTGAATACTGCTCATTATGTTCCATATATTGATCATCACACGATCATCAATGTTTCATCATTATTACATCCTCAGGGTAAATGGAACAAACCAGCAAAGAACTATAACTTACAAAAAATCTCTGATCAGTGACCATGGATTAATATGACTATTTTTTCTTTTATAAATCTCTAGAAATTTTACAATCAGATTATGAGCATCTTTCAAAGAACAGTTTATCCTTCTGGAAAATAGCGGTATTGCTCAAAAAAATTTTGGAACACACTGTATTGAAAATGTCTTTATAATCTATAAATGAGGAAGCTATTTTTATTAATTTGTAATTATATCTTACTTTTAAAAGTTTAATTTGCAATACCCAACTTCATCATATGCTTTATTTATCAAATTACTTATAAGGGATTATCTGCCCTATTTACCAAATTATAACTTATTTATTCTATATTACTTGTGATTGTTTTCAGAATAAGAGTCATCATTTAAAGATGACAACTTGCCACTATTTAGGAGTTTATGACAGCTTCATTACAGAAAGTTTTTTTTTTTCATCTAGAGTAATTTATGTAGAATTTATGTAGACTAAACTCTTGCCCTGCCACCTCATAATTTTGTAATTTAGACAGGTTACTCAAAGTCTATGATTTGATTTTTTTCTTCATGTGAAAATGGGAATAATTATACTTTCAATGTCATAGAATGAGATTAAATAATATCTATAGAAAATATAGAAGAGAACCTGTTCATAGTAAACACCATGTAATTGAATTGTAGCAACTTTGGTCATTCTGTTTTATTTTGATCTTTCTCAAACATTGGACATCCTTCAAATTAAGAGCTATCTATACATGTGCAGCTAGATCTAAATCTAAATCTAGATTTTGTTGAAACTCTATGTCTACATTTGTAATATATAGAGAGAGATATATAGAGAGAGATAGAGAGAGAGAGATTTATATTCTTTCTTTGATGAACAAGCATTCAATATGAATTTTTGATAGGTACTGGGATTATTAAGTTCCCTCAAAAATATCTGTCTAGGTCACATAGCCATTTGTTATACCTTATGCTTTCAGTTTTGCTTTCTGGAGACCTACTAACCTCTTAAAATTCTCTGGGCTGACTATCAACATTCCATCTACCTGTATTCCAGCAAACACAAGGGCATTATATTCAGCTTTTTAACTTTTATGTTGGTTTACCTTGAGATTTTCTTTTGATTTTGTTACATGTTTCCCTAAGTGCATTATATATTCAGTTCATGCAGTAACATTTAAATAAATAGTGGATTTTTTTTTTTCTCAAAAATGAACGAAGGAATTTTATTTGGAATTTTAACAATAAGAATTAGAACAAGTAATTAAAAATTACAGGACTATGAATAAATATATTTCTAATTCCCTCTAGTTCATAGACAGATATAAACGTCTCTAAAGATGAAAAAATAACAGAAACAGTAAATGCTGATTTAAAAAATCTTTAAGGGGCACCTGGGTGGTTGAGTCGGTTAAGCCTCTGCTTCGGCTCAGGTCATGATCTCAGGGTCCTGGGATCAAGCCCCACATCGGGCTCTCTGCTCAGCAGGGATCCTGATTCTCCCTCTCTCTCTCTGCCTGCTTCTCTGCCTACTTGTTATCTCTCTCTCTTTCTGTCAAATAAATAAAATCTTTAAAACAAATAAATTTTAAAAAAATTTAAAAAATCTTTAAGTGGCTATACATTGATTTGTTAACTATCACTTTTAAGTTAGTTTTGTGTTCTATCTTAAATTGTGGTTCTGCCATTGTCTTCACTCTTTTCTGGAATTTGTTTTAGATAAATATTAGAGTACTGCAATCTATCCCACAATTTACTCAAACTGCTTTATTACATTTATTATGCCTTCAATTCTCAGAGTTATATTCTGGATTAGTTCCTCAATACTAACTTCCAATTCATGAAATCTTTCTACAACAGTGTCTAGTCATTTAAAAATCTATTGTACTTCTTAAATTTCAATGAGTATATTTCTATCCCCAAGTTTTATAAGTACTTTCTTTTCCTATTTCCCTACCTTTAATCCATTAATTTCTTGAATTTAGAATACATGTGTATTATAATGTTACATAACAATTGTATATCAAATAGAGAATCAATATTCTAAATGTTTTTGGCTGTCTCATAATCAGAAATTAAGAAATTATACCTCTTTTCATTTGTAATTTAGGTTTTTAGATTAAATTCATCTGACTAAAAGGATTTTGTTCTATTTTTCTTTCTCTGTGATGATTCTTCCCAGTCCAGTGGTATTATGGTTAGTGCTATATAAACCTAATCTGAAGCTATAATGCCATTTTGGCACTTTTGCCCTCATGAAGTTACTATAGTCCCCCATATCTGCAGGAGATACATCCTCAAGCCCCCAGTGGATTCCAAAACTGAACCCTACATATACTATGCTTTTTCCTATATACACTTACTATGACAGAATTTAACTTATAAATTAGGGACAGTGAGAGATTAACTATACTAATAACACTTCTAACAATATGCTATAATAAAAGTTATGTGAATGTGTTTCTCTCCCTCAAAATATCTTGTACTATGCTTACCCTTCTTTGTGTGATGATGTGAGATGATACAATGTCTATGTGATGAGATGAACTGAGGTGAATGACACAGGCATTGTGATGTAGAGTTAGGCTACCACTGACCTTCCAACCATAGGTCAGAAGGAGGATCATCTGCTTCTAGACAATAGTTGACTGTGGGTAACTGAAACCATTGAAATAAAACCACAGATAAGGGGGGCTACTAGGTTGAAAAATATCAATCTTGGGAAGATTCACTCTCTAAACCAATAAATACTTTTACTCAGTTACTAACTTCCTCAGGCTTATGGAAAGCTACAGGTTTATGGAAAGTTACAACTACACATGAAAATTGGTAACAGGGCTTGGATTTTTTTAACCTAATTTCACTTGAAGCAGAACTCCTCATCAGGCCCTGTCTTCAAGCTCTGGGTCAGGTTTTGATCTCTTTCAATAGCTTTCAAATGCTCAGATAATTACACTATATGGAAGATGAGTTTCTTATTGCTAATGCCTGCATTGTTATAACTTTTTAGTTTTCTTGTTTCATATTTGATTTGTTGTTGTGTGTTTAGGATAAAGGAATCAAAGAAAGAAAACATATTATGAACAAAAGTATTGAGTATTATTCTAACATTTCTTTCAGGATAATCTAAGGAAGCTCACAAATACATGTGCATGGCCTTAAGATTTTATAATAAAAATTCATACAAGTTTTATTACAAGAAAAAATGTTGTAGACCACTTGTCAGTTTATTATGGTATTAAAACTATCACTAAAAGTCTAACATTTATAAAGTATAATGGTGGATTGAACTAAGTCAATTATTCCATTAAAATTAGAAATGCTCTGAAGAACATAATAAAGGAGATTTCTATGAGTAAGTGTCAGACTGTAAATTATACTTATTATAAAAACTTGGTATCCATTTTTTAAATATTATAAACAATTCTCAACCCTATTGTGATATAGCAAACTAATAAATGTAAAAAGTAGATGATACAAATTCAGAATAAAAAGTAAATTAGATAAGGAGTATAAAGGATGTTCATAATTGCGTGGGTGGCTCAGGGGTCAAGCAACTGCCTTCAGCTCAGGTCATGATCCTAGGATCCTGGGATTGAGTTCTGAGTCGAGCTCTCTGATCAGCAGGGAGTCTGCCTCTCCTTCCCTGCTCATGTTCACTTTTCTCTCTCTCTCTCTCTCTATCTCTCGAAAATGAATAAATAAAATCTTAAAAAAAAAAAAAATGTTCATTTTTGAATGTTCACTGACACTTGCATATTACATGACATGATTCCTGCACAGGTAAGAAATTTAAGTTAGTGAATAAGAACTTGTTTCTGGAATTCAGCAGGCCTGGATATAAATCCTGTAGTTGGATATTCACTACCTGTGTGGCCTTGGCTCAGAAATGTAGCCATTTTTAACCTCAGTTTCCTTATTTGTAATGTGGGGATAGCAGTTATATCTACTTCCCGAGAGTATTGTGAGGGTTAAATAGAATCAAATATATAAAGCACATAACACTGTGCCTGGCACAAGGTTTGAACAACACAAACAAATAAGTTATGTTGTGAAATGGAGCAAATCAACAATTTTATTCTCCTTTAATATAATGTAAATGTCTATTAGCATTCACATTTCTGAGTTATAATATATATATATACATCTATCACTGACACCAGACCATGAGTTCATCAAGGAAAGACCATTTATGAATCTTCACTGCCCAATGCAGTGTCTGGTCAGATAAATAAATGAGTGGAAAGCGCAGACACATTCCTGTAGAGAGATCCTGAACAAATAACAACATTGGACATTTCCCACGAAGTCAAAATCACTACAGTACATTTTTTAGTGCAACAATGAAAAGCATTTTAAACTACAAAACTATCTGGGCACCTGGGTGGCTCAATCATTAAGCGTCTGACTTAGGCTCAGGTCATGTTCTCAGGGTCCTGGGATGGAGCCCCACATTGGGCTCCGTGCTCAGCGGGAACCCTGCTTCTCTCTCTCCCACCCCCTTGCGTGTGTTCGCTCTCTCGCTGTGTCTCTCTCTGTCAAATAAATAAATAAAATCTTAAAAAAAAAATAAAGTACTAAACTATCAAAAGATCAAGGCTCTCCTGAAATGGGGTGTTAGGGTTAAATGCCTCTGAACCTTTAATATCTCAAAGCAATTGCTATAAACCTTAGGGCACTTCTGAGCTCTTCAAAGCTCTCAGAGATTGGGTACCAGTGATGATAATTTCATCCAAAGGTAAGGAGAATCATTTTTTCCTCACCATTTTCTTTTCTTTTTTCAAGCAGGTGAAAATGTGTGTGAAGTCTTTTTTTTTTTTTTTTTTTTTTTTTGCTCACTTTCTCCTTCCTAGCAACTTGATTCTATACTGTCCTATCTTGAGTCATCTGAGCCGAAGTTCCAAATTCTATTTCTGCCTATTTGTTATACTCTTCACTAAAAAATCTTTGCTCAAATTGACTCTCTGAAATGCATGGCATAGGCAATTTTCATGGTAAGAAAATCAGTAGCAAATATAGCCTTCCCTCACTTCTCAGGCACAGCAGTTGCTGATGCTAATGGAGTTAGTCATTTGCTTATCACGGGCAAAATAGATTTCATATTGATTGGTTTGACTCAAGACTACGGTATTCCAATTAAGATTGCTAAAAGGAACCCTGAGTTAAAACAAGCAGCAATGCAGTGGCATACAGATATTTACATTCTGCTACAATTCACAAGCAATTCCACATGATAATGTTTCGAGTTCATTCTCAACATGACCTTACAGAAAAATGAAAGTAGACTTTAGATCCTTAAAACCACATTTGACTGCTATAATTTTCATTCTCACTTTAGAATCATTCATTTATCAGCCATGAGCCTACACCTCAAATTTCACTTCTTCTTCTAAAAGCAATTGTGTTTTGTTAGGTGCAATCCTCTAGAAACAACAATTAATAGCAAGCATTCGGTACAAGACTGTCTTCGAGCCAGCTCTGAAGTTCTCCTTCTACAGCAACTTTTGTGTTTTCCACTATTAAATAATTTCACAGGGTTATAAGTACACAGACCATGCTATTGGGGTCACAAGACAGAAGAGGGCAATAAGCCACTATTTTTCACTTGAACTCATTTATATTTTGTCAAATATCAAGTTTAAACAGAATATTTGTTCCTTGCTATAAGATGCTCTTTTTTGTTTTCAATGAGTCAAAGAATATGTTTTAAGCGACCAAAATTAAAACAAAAAAGAACACATTTGGATGGAAGCATACACCTTAATTGAAACTACAATGCTATCATTTTGTTGTTTCGTGGTCCAGCCAGCGGGCTGTGGCCAACCCTTTGAATCCTCCAAATTCTCCAAAAAGTCCCTGAGAGGCTGAGTCCTTCAGTCAAGTCTAATTTAACTATAACTATAGAGAGACAGCTGAAGACCGCCTGCTCAGGTAAAGTGAAGACCTGAGGCAATTATGAAAGTGATTCAAGCAGAAAAATTTCCTGCTGAGGAAGAGATAATGTTTGCTTGAACTATTCAAATTATCTATAATAATTAAATTCATTAACTCACTCTTTCACTTCACTTTGCCAGTGAAGACACAGATTGTTGCTATTCAAAATACACACACACAAGGCATCTCAAATATTTGTGAATTTTCAAAATAGTTTATTGATTACTTGTGAAATAGGTTCATAAGTTTAGTGAACAAAGGTTCCCAGAAAATTAGATGAGGGAATACCCAGAGGGAATAGTAAAGATGGGGAAAAGAAGGATAAACTATATCAATAAACTGATTCTCTAAGATGAATTCCTCCATCCAAGTGACCCTGCTGTACGTGAATCTTGTACACATGCACACGTGCACACACACACCCCATTATACATTTATCAGCCACTAGAAATGGATACATGAATTTTAAATGCATTTAATGATTTAATAATAACTATGGATGTAAAAAGAGTCCGTGATCCTTCAATTTTAAACGCAATAGATAGGCTCTTCAAGTATACAAAAATTGAAGGATAAAGTACTTACAAACTTCTTTAAAAAAAAAAATAAATAAAACAGCCTCATTTATTTCCCCTGGCCTCTAGTCAAGTAGCTTCAGTTCTTGTCCTTATTATCCTATAGATATCACCATTCACACTCTCTTAAGGCTTCACTGTCACTGCAGCCACCCCCAGGGAACACATGACACCTGATTTTCTCCAGCTTTTTCCTCACCAACCACAACCATTGACATCATGTTTGCCTGCTTGGATGCCCTAATTTATGGCCAGGATATAGGGTTTAATGTACCTTGACTAGGAGGAAATAGGGATGAGCCCCTATCTGGAAATAAGTATGGAAACATCTCATTTCAGGAAAGCCTTTGCTCTTTTGATAGCCCAGTTCTTTAAAATGCCTTTCATTGTTATACCGAAAAAAATGGCCTATGGTGATTTTGACAGCATAGGAAATGTCCAATGTTGTTTTCTATCTGGGAGCTCTCTATAGGAATGTGTCATTCCAGGGCTAGAGAAGGCACGGTGGATGACCATCAGGCTCATTACTCATACAAAAGGGGTAGGCTTAATACCCTCAGATACGGGGGGAGCTAAATCAGAGGTAATTCTAGTCTGTTTAAAAGAGATTTGGGGTCAGAAACTCAAAATGGTGTTTACAGTACTACAAATGATATCAGCGCTTTGAAAGTCAGTTTGGGTCAGTTGGTATACAGGCCAGTTCACAACCGGTGATTCAACAGGGACCTACCAGCTATGACAACACTCAGCAATATGGAATGAATTTTCCAAAGGTGCACATGGTAGTAATCAACAGGCATATACATGTGTTGCTAACTGTGGCTCTTACCTACTATTGGTATCTAGTGACAATGGGATATTGTTAATAAGGCTTTCAAGGTATACGTGGATATCTGTTTTGCATAATTGCTCTTTCAACAGGAGGTTATCATCCATAAAATAGTTATTTTAAAAAGCAGAAATGACTGCAGCATAGCGGTATTAAAGTTCACTTTTTTGCTATTTAAGTTGGATATATTTTTATATTCCTGAAACTATTTTTATTTTATTTTATTTTTTTCACTAGACAGCACAGGTACTGCTTTCATAATAATAAATGTACAGTTTCTGAAATACAGTAAGCTAATGCCTGACCTGCCAAAAAAAAAAAAAATACTTGAAGACAGAATTCAGTGGAAATTGTATATTATACATATGTGATATTATGCAAAACTTTGCTTAAATGATCTATCTTTTTAAATATAAAAACTAAAATGACTGCTAAAATGTAAGATAATCTGACCTAATAAGATATTACTCAAAAAACACATAGAAATGAAGCAAATGTGGGAATAAAATGGATGTTAAGCATTGAAAACATAAAAAAAAATTAAAATTAAAAGGCAGTGTAAACATTTCTAGGAGAATAAAAGGAACTAGTAAACTGTTGGAAATTACTGTTACACAACAAAATGTGTCCTTGAAAACATGAATAACAATAAATTAATAAATATTAGCAATCAAAGTTTGGGGCTTAATGGGAGATGTAGGAAGTATGCTACTTCCAACATCCTATACTCAGGGATTTAAGAAATATCTTAAATGGACACAGCAGCAAAAACAATGAATAATGAATTCAAGCTCTCAGATCTTTTAAGGATCTTTTTTTTCTCTTTTTCCATTAACATATTAAGGCTCTTTTAGAAATGAATATATCTTACAATGGAGCAAAATCAAATATTGCCTCTTTTCTTAATATAATGTGTAAATAATTATTTCATTAAAATCCTGCTGCCTATTCATCTGTTTTTCCAACTGCATATATTCATTGAGAGATTATTAAAATAATGCCCATGAAGTATTAACAATGGTTATGAGAGGGTGGGATTTGGCTTAACTCTTTTTTTTTTTTTTTAAGATTTTATTTATTTATTTGACACAGAGACAGAGATCACAAGAAGGCAGAGAGGTAGGCAGGGGGCAGGGGGAGCAGGCTCCCCGTTGAGCAAAGAGCCAGATACCAGGCTTGATCCCAGGACCCTGAGATCATGACCTGAGCCAAAGGCAGAGGCTTAACACATTGAGCCACCCAATTGCCCCTTGGCTTAACTTTTTAATGTTTTAATCTTTATACTCCTCTCTACTGATTGAAGTTATTATAGTAAAAATTGGAGGGTATGGACAACATTGGTTTCCATGAGAACAGGAAGCAAATGATTAGGTACCTGGATATGAAGGGATTGTTGAGAATCTACTCTTGGTAACTTCAGAATTTTGGAATCTTTTTTGAAAAGGCAAGTTAAGTTCACATTAAGTTCACATTAATTTAGTGTTTTTATCAAACTTACATACATACACACCACAAATATTTTAAAAACTACAGGCATTAATATTTAAAACCAGTTGAAATTTGAGATTCAACTCTACTCCAAAGACTATGGCTATACTGGTATATGAATGTAACAACAAAATCCCTCGGCAGAACTTATAAAATTAATCCTCATGACTGATAAAAGAGCAGAAACATTATTTTCCCATAAGTCATATTAGTTATCCATCTCCATTTAGTGCGAAAATGGTTTGATTTCCCCTTTACTTAGAAGCAAGGTAACATCCAATTCAAAATAAGGTGGTTTTGAAACATGAAGATGCTGTAAATTGCTTAAAGACCTCTGTAAAAGTTTCATTCTTAGAAAAGATAATATAAAAGAGTCTGCCTGCTAAACTCGACTTGGGTAAGATAAAGTTAGAAGGTGATGAAGTAAGTAAGTACTTATTTACTGACAAGTAAGTCAACTGGGCAAAGAGTAAACAATAAAAGAGAAACAACCTTCTAAGACCAGATTCATGCTCCGTATGAAAAAGTTAAACATATTCCCACAAAGCTCATTTACATTCCTCATAAAATAATTAAGATTTGAAGTATGAAAGTAACATATAACTTATGAGATATAAGGAAGATGACTCCCCATTTTAAAGCTAAGAATTTTAAGGAAACAATCTAAAAATGAAAGAACTTAAATAACTTCAAAAGTTTTATATAATACACTTTAAATAAAGTTCAAGCACTTTGCTGTATTTTGTAAGACCATCAGCAGATTTGTAAAATCTGGAAGAGGCATGAATCATGCCAATAAATCCTAAATTTAAAATATTTTTGATTTATAAATCTTTCCTCTGCATCTTAAGAATAAAAATGACATATTTATAAATCAGTGCTTTTGGTCCCATGCCATTTTCATTGAGTTTATAAGTCCTACTTTCTTATTTTAGTTCAAAGTTCTGATCTATGAATCCGAACTGGTTCTTTCTTCTACTGCTAGTTCGGTCTTTTGAAGTTCAGATTTGTAATGAGCTCAATAAGATGGTATGCAATACTTCCCCTGCCTTTTTTTGAAGGGGGGGAAAAATCCACCCTATTTCCTTTGCCCAGGTGCCAAGAGTAAGCAGTGATGTTCAGCAGGATTTTCATTATATGCACTACCAGATTATTTTTCTCCATAGAAGCCACAGGTAAGAGAATCGACTTTTCATTCTTAGAAAGCTACCTCTGCAGAAGAAAAGCAAAATAAAGCTGGTATCAGTATTTATGCACACTACTCATTATCTGGCATTTAAGATTTAGTCATCAATCAATGATCCTGGATGAAGTTAAGATAGAAAAGTGTTTCTGCCAGTTTCAACTAAACACCGTTAAAAAGCCAGCACTATTTCTAAAAATGATTAACTCTTATCTCTAGTTCAAGTTCTAATTCAGCAGTATTTCCATCCCTTAGCAACTCCTGCTCCAACAGGCTTCAGTAATTAAAATTATGTTTAAATCCTGAAATAGCAGTGTTTCAGTCTTTGGGGAAAAAATCATCTCTTTTGGTAACATTTTAATAAAAGAAATCATAGATTAAAAGCTTAACATTGTTAGACATTGCCTTAGAAATGAAATAAAGTAATTTCATGAGAAATTATCTATGAACAAATTTTCACATTGTAACAATATCATAACATTAAAATAATTTAAGCTCATTAAACAATCATTGATATTTTTAATGATTCATTTCAGAAAAAAAGAGAGGAATACATTTTTTAGAAAATAGTAAAGTCACATCCATTATGGATAAGAGCCTAAGGTAGTTTGAATTTTGGAGACACAAGTATTTTTCTCTTTAAAAATGATTTTTTTTATTTATTTGTTTGTTTGTTTATTTATTTTTAAGATTTTATTTATTTATTTGACAGAGAGAGACACAGCCAGAGAGAGAACACAAGCAGAAGGAGTGGTGGAGGGAGAAGCAGGCTTCTTGCCAAGCAGGGAGCCAGATGAGGGGCTAGATCTTAGGACCCTGGGATCATGATTTGAACCAAAGGCAGATGCTTCATGACTGAGTTACCCGGGCGACCCTGTTTATTTATTTTTAAAGATTTTATTTATTCATTTGACACAGAGAGAGAGCACCAGCAGGGGGAGCAGGAGAGGGATTCGATCCAGGCACCCTGGGATCATAACCTGAGCCAAAGGCAGACACTTAATCAACTGAGCCACTGAGGCACCCCTAAAAACAATTTAAAAAAGTATATGTAATTTGACTTTTCCAATAAGAAATTATCTTTCTTCCTAAGTAGTTGTAAAGAAATTGAGCTATTTATTTCTAGCAAGCTGCTAAACTTTTAGTCTTCTCTGAAATGGTTTGGAAAATTGAGTCACAAATCTCCAAGGATTGACTCACGAAACATTTCTAGTGACTAACTCCTTTGGACAAACAAGAAACCAAGTCAAAACAGCTAAGATTCATTCATAATAGAATCTAAATATGTAAGTGATACGTCCTTCATTACCTCAAAGTACAACAGGTAACCCATGCTAACAATACTGAGATTCTACAAATCTCAGTATACGTGAAATTATCATTAAGAGGGAACATAGCAGATGCTTGTAATTTAAAGTGAAATCGCTAGGTTAAATTCATACAAATAAGTATTATTGCTGGGCAGGCATATAGTTTTTTCTTCAATTAATTAATTAGTCTATTTAATTTAGAAACATTCATGTATGCATCTAAATTTCAGACATATGCAGCAAAATAGTTCCCAGTGTATTTTAATTTCCAAAAAATGGAATTAACATTTTATAGAAACCTATATAGAAACTTTACTTACATAAGTAAAAAAAAAAAAAGAAATGCTCAAATTCTTTTTTCTTCAGTAAAAACTTATAAATTCACAAGTCCTAAATCATAGATGACCATTATGAATTGATTCATTTCTTTAATAAGACAAAACTAAAATAATGTTTTCCAGGGAGACATATTTAAAACATCTTTAATCTTTTTTTTACGATTTTATTTATTTGACAGACAGAGATCACAAGTAGGCAGAGAGGCAGGCAGAGAGAGAGGGAAGCAGCCTCCTGCTGAGCAGAGAGCCCGATGCGGGGCTCAATCCCAGGACCATGGGACCATGACCTGAGCAGAAAGCAGAGGCTTTAACCCACTGAGCCACTCAGGTGCCCCAAACATCTTTAATTTTTTATAAGATCTATTTATTTTTGTGGATGGAGGGACAGAGAGAGAGGGACAGGGAGACTCTCAAGCAGACTCCCCTCTGAGCAGAGCCCTTACAGTGTTCCATCTCAGGACCCTGAGATCATGACCTGAGTCAAAACCAAGAGTCAGACACTCAACCAACTGAGCCACGCAGGCGACCCTAAATGTCTTTGTTTATTTTAAGTTAAATTTTTCTATCCTTTTTTATTTAACAACTCAAGGCCACTCATTGTTCACAATATCAAAATATTCAAGTTTGTATATATAGTCTCAATGAGTGTCTTAATTGCTCTGTAACTGCATTCAGTATCTCCAGTGACCTGAAAATTAATGTTTTTGAGTGTATTTTTTGAAAATCAGACAAACGATATTTTTTATTTATAAAATTCTTCATATATATTTTACCTTAAAATAATAATGTTAAAAAGAAACATTGTTTTCCAAAATGCTGGATAAATTTTAACAAATATTTTTATTTTATTTTATTTTAGCTTTAATTAAATCCTAGTTAGTTAACATATAGTATAATATTGGTTTTAGGAGTAGAATTTAGTAATTCATCACATATAATAGTGCTCAACGCAGAGTGCCCTCCTTAATATCCATCACCCAATTTATAAATATTTTAAACTGCCAAGGGTCAAGAACAACCAAATGTTTCTCTATTTTTGCATTTAAACAAAATTTGCAAGTCTTGCAGGGTGATTAAAATTTCTGTGACTGAAAAACAAATATATTTTATGAATTTAATATCTAATGGAATCATGTTACTAGTTTTGATTAAAACATAAACATAATTGTTATTCAATTTAATATTTACTTGATTATTCATAAACTTTACCTCATAATCTTTATAAGGTAGCCAGTGAGCTCCTTCTTTTTTTTTTTCTTTAAAGATTTTATTTATTTATTTGACAGAGATCACATGTAGGCAGAGAGGCAGGCAGAAAGAGGGGAAAGCAGTCTCTCCGCCAATCAGACAGCCCTATGTGGGGCTCGATCCCAGGACCCTGAGATCAGGACCTACCCACTGAGCCACCCAGGCGCCCCCAGTGAGTTCCTTCTTTACTTTAAAGTGTTTTCTGTTGATTGTTCTGAGTTTGTGTGTTTGTCTGTTTTTTGGGGTTGTTCTTAGTTTTGATTATGAGCACAGATTCTGGAGCTCGATTGCATGGGCTCAAATCCCTGCTTTACACCTTGCTGGCTCTGCTATTTTGTTCAAGTTGTCTTTCAGCTATGTCCCCTCTCCTTACATTTGTAAAATGGGGATGATAATGATAGAGATAACTTCATGAAATTGTTGTGAGGAAAAAAATTATGTAAGGTGCACAGTCCATGGTACACGTAAGTTCTATGAAACCAACATTAATATTTTGTTTTTATATTATTGATTGCAAAATTATTAAGCACTGAGTATTGTGTTTGATACAACACATTAAGCCTAATTATTCAAAAGAATGGTGTTCTTCATTGTATCACTTGAGAAATTATACATTTATCTCACACTCTCACTAATCAAAGAAATTCTGGATTTTCTCCTTGGAAGTTGCATTTGGAGTCCTTCAAAAGCCAAATAAGAAAATTAATCTCATTACTCTCAGTGTGGCAAATAGTATTTTTCAATTTGATCATTCAATGCAGTTAACAGTCATGCTCTTAAAATATTAACAATAGCAAAAAACCTCAGATTGACTGAATATTTTATATCCAAGTATAGCACTGAGGATTTACAGTTAACAATCTCTTTTGGTTAACTATGACCAGTTGAAAAACATGAATAAAAATGTATACCATTGGGGACATTCTAAAGAATGTGAGGAAAGCTTTGCAGGTGAGCCCATCATAAGAGGCCACAAAAAGTTTTCCATTACCATACGTCTCATGTCATAAATAACCCCTGGAGCTAAAAAAAGACATGACTCTCTGGATGCTGTATATTATCATATTTCTGTTAAAATAGATTGTCACATGATTTCAAAGTAATAACTGATCAAATAACTGTAATTTACATGACATTCATAACTAGTTATGAACAAAAACTCTAAAATAATACTTAGTTTAGGCTACAATTTTTCCCTGATTTAATTGCCTTGGGGAGTTAGGAGATAATGAGGGAATATATGGCAATAAGATACGCTTTTGTTTTAATGACTTTTAATGGCCTATAATAGATTATCCTTTCTCCAAAACTTTGGTTAAGTCCCTCAAAGTAGAATTTTTAAGCCTCTGTTTCCCATTGGATAAATGGGGATGACACCCACCAAAAATAATTAATATAAAATAGGTGGTTTGGTGCCTGGCACTTGATACATGCTTAATAAATAGTAGCTATTATTAATAAATGCTGTTTATTAACAGTCACAAAATCTGCATCTGAAAAAACCACCAACGCACAAAAAAAGTATGACTTTTTTTTTTTTTACTTCATGCAAGTCCTTCTTGTCCCTTAACTATTTATTATACCAATTGGAAATTTGGCTATTTACTAGTTTTGTCAAAAGAAAAAAAAGATGCCTTTATGTACAAATACTACTGATACTGCCACCAAGGCAAAGCCTGATGAAGAGAAATTAGTTGTTGCAAAGGAGACAGCAGTGGTGAGAAAGAAACAGAAATCTTATTACGCTTTGTATACAGAAACAAACCAAATAAAAATTATATGAATTGCTTGAAATATTTTCTTTCCTCTCATTAATGTTCGCTTGTACTGTATGATTGCTGTTATTTATTCTATGGTCACTTAAACAAGACAAAACTCATTCACATGTAGTACACCCGCAGTTTGGAGACAGTCTCATTTTTGTGTTTGAAAAATATCTTACATATCTGAAAACGCAGTAAAAGCAGTCTGCCATACTAAAGTAAAATTACAATGCTATTCTTAAGGTTATCATAATAGAGCAAACAATAGGTCATAAAAAAGATTGGTGGCCATGGCATAAAACTTATCAAATGCTACAATGGTTTGCTTGCTGATAGCCACAGAAGCCAAACTTGAGGGATATTATGGCATGTTAGTAACTCTAGCAGCAACAAAAGCTCATTGTAAAGAATAAAGGCACTAAAAGGACTGAGGTAATCAGTTTCACCCATCTCTGTGGGTAATTAGAATAATAAGCTCCATCCAGAGGTCACTTATTGCCTAATGAAGAAAAGGGTACAGTAGTTCTTATCAGTTGAAGGAGAGGGTAGTATTAAACCAAGGCGATGACTGCAAACTGGCAGTGCTGTGAGACGTGGATACACTCTCCCCATTGCAGGCTGGACAGTCGAATACTCAGTGAATACCCAACGATTAGTCAAAGTATAAGTGAACTCTATTGAAATGAATCATCTTTGAATAGAAGCCATGGTGGATTTCAAGGGTACCAAAACCAATAAATTCAATAATTCGAACAGATATTCTGAGTGTCCCATCATGATAGACTCACCAGTACCAGCAACAATGCACCCTCGAACCTAACTTCATCTTTCTGTAATTGACAAAACAGATGTCTGAGGTTACGTGAGCGCCTGAAGGCAAGTGAATCCTGAGGACTGGGGAAAACCAAGCTGAACACTTCCTGACTTCCAGGTTAGTGTACTGGCTACCAACTCTGACACTACTTACACCAAAGTTACCATACTGGATCTTTGTTACCTACTCTCTCTGTGCTGACATCAATAAAAATAATACTGTAAGAAACAGAATAATCTGACAGAAACAGAACATGACTCCATTGTGGGGACTTCAGTCATCTTCTCTCTGTCCCAATCTCCAAACCCATGCAGACAATAGTTTTCTAGTTCACAGATGAGGAGATCTATTACACTGTTAAACTGTGTGACAATTTGGATCTTTGTTGACATTTTTGTCTTCTGAAATGTTGGAATTTGAAGCATCTGACCCAGAGAAATTCATCTGTTTAATTTCCCTGCAGATTGTTTCTCCTTCTTTGTCAGCACAGGCCTAAGTTCCATGAGTTTTTACATAAACGGAGACATTTGAAAAACTAGAATCCAATATATTTACCACCACATCCTATATCCATCTGTTAAAAATGTACCCTGTACTAAATCTGTATGAAATCTGAAGATGGCTGTCATAGAAATAAATAAATCAATTCATCAAGTTCTATTTGAACTAAATACTAATGTATTTGAGATCTTTTTTAAAAAAGATTTTATTTATTTGTCATAGAGAGAGATAGAGAGAGGGAGGAGGGAGCACAAGCAGGGGGAACTGCAGGCAGAGGGAGAAGCAGGTTTCTTTCCAAAGGAAAACCCCAGGACCCTGAGATCATGACCTGAGCCGAAGTCAGATGCTTAGCCCACTGAGCCACCCAGGCTTCCCTATTTAAGATCTTATTAATATTTCAAAACTAAGTTTCTAAGCCTACCTAAAAAACAGGATGTACTTTCTTATCCATATACATATTTATATTAAAATGTAATCTATACTACCAGGGTGCTAAGACTTCCAACTATGAACTGAAACCAATATTTAAGGATTTCATATTCACCTGAAGTAATATTTCTCTATTTAGGTATGCTCCAGGGGTTAACTGTGCTATCCACAAAGCTAACATAGAGAGTAAAACTAAAGAAACAAACTCTTTCAGTGGGCTCATGGTGCATAATAAAAATGCTTTCACATAAATTTCAAACCAAAGTTTAAAATTTTTTCATGTTTGGTTGGCACCCAGATATGCACAAGTTTTGAGAATTGGCACTTCAAAAAGTCACCTATCTTGTCCTGGTTACCAGAACAGTTTGTTTGGAAAAGGCTGCCTCTATGTTATGAGTCCTAAAATAGAGATAATAAATTCACATGCTCTGTATGAGCAAGTAATAAAACAAGTATTTGAGGAGAAGTTCGTTGTTTTAGAAAAACCATCTATTTTGTGGAGCAGTCGAGGAACTGGAGTTCTCATTTAGTTCTATCCCCTCAGCTTGAAGTTAGTTTTCTTATCTATAAAGTCAGATATCTGATGTCTAATGGTCAACAAGATCCATTTCAGTTCTGAAATTCTGATACTCTACTTAATACTCTTCACCAGCACTTTCTGAAACATGTGAATACCACAGAAGCCAGTCTTGTGTTGTAGAACAGAAGTCTCGATTTCAGAAGATCTAGATTCTATTCTTGATACTTTCAGTGCCCAGTTTTTATCAAGGTCCTTAACCTCTCCAAATTTCAGTTTTCTCATCTGTAAAATAGGGATATTATCCTCTGTCTACTCCAAGTGTTCATTCTGGGGAACAAGATTTGAAAATAAGATAATGTATTAAAACATTTTTTAAAATGTTAAGATGCTATCATAATGAACTGAAAAGGTATTGGTGTTTATTGTATGAAGACTGAATCATGTCAGAATGTATTCTACTATTTAAATTCTCTGAGACCATGAGAATGTGTTGGAAACCCAGAAATAAAACAGATTTCTATTTGCAATCTGCCTTTCTATATATTTAGGAGTTAACTACCTAACATACTAATTCTAAATTGAAAAAAAAAATTAGATTTTTAAATGTTCCTATTAATTCTTATTTTATGTTGGGAATTTATTATATTTTAAATCCATAAACAGTTGGTTTAAAGTCATAATGTGAAAAATATATTTAAAAGGGCATCTATTTTTCAATAAACTTGAATGTTTAGATGGTTACAAATAACTGGTTTAAAATATAGACTTGTAACTGTCTGCTTTATGTCACCTTGCATATAATCTTGATTACACCAATTTCATTTTCTTATTGTAAGTTTCAAATTCTACTGAGCTTACATCATGAACTTTGATGGATGAGCTAGACTGTTGTGTCTGTCTGGGCAGGTGTGAGATAAATTGCTGGGAAGGCTATGATCTTTGGGCAAATTACTCTCCTTGACTACAATATGTATCGATGAGATGTGTCAGTGTTCATATACACACTTGTCAGTTGCATTACCCAGGTGATGAAAATACAAGTTAAGAGACCATCAAAATGAAGAGGGAGAAATCCACTGTGTCATAGGAAATTAGTAAAAGAACCATCACCTTAAGCTGGAAATATGATGAGGTAAAACCTTTGGTTGGTTTTAATAGGGAAAAAAACTCAAGCCACTTAGTCAAGTATAAGTAATTATATTTTTTCATTCCCATCTAAAATTAGTTTTACTTAATACAAATGAAAGTGAACATGACAATAATTTAGGGTATTTTGAGTAGTACAGAACAGGTAAAAGGCTTGTAATTTCAATTCAATAAGTTTTGACCACTCATTCAAATTAAGAATTGCTTTGTTATTATTTTTGGCTTTATATTTTTAAAAATTGATTCATTAGCTCTATTAAAGAAAACCTTAAGAATATATGAATATCTTATTCAGAATCTTTTCAATAGATGCACCATCTATGCACTTAGAAGTCAGGCACTATTACATAAGAGACATTGTGTGTTACAATAGATTTTTTTTAAAAAGACAAAAATATCTTCCCTAATTAAATAATGCAGATTCCTTTTTATAAAATAGTCCTGGAGTGTTTCTGCTCCTTAATGAAAGCGTGAATTGATCTTGGCTTCAAGATACAGAGTATTAGACATGCAATACACAAAATATGTCTGTATTCAAGAAAAAGGCAAATTTCAGGAAGAAGCCAGATGATTCTCATTGATTTTGTGTTTACCAAATAACTTCTGATATCAGTGTACTCCCGAAAGTCTAAAAAGGTCCTCCTAGTCCTCCATTAAACAACACTACTTCAGACTAGTGAATACTTGTAAGCCTGAGTGTTTAGGAGAGGGAATTAGAAGCTACCAGAAAATTCTATAACAGAATTTAGAGTGGAAAATGCTTTAAAGTTCTCCAATAATTACTTTAGCTGTCCCCACTGTTATTGCTCAACAAATTGTGCTCTTCCCCTTCCCCCATTTTGTTTCTTCCAGATAGACCTTATTCTTAAACACTGGTGAAAAATACAATTCTAAAAGGAGGCTCACTAGTCCATGAAAATACATCATTCAAATATCACTTTACTTATATATATATATTCTTTAGATCTGAATTTAGTTTAAAAAAGTACTTTTTAATATTTTTCTGAAAATCGGATATTTTTAATATTAAAATACCACTGTTCCAAATTTTAATAATTCAGATTTTAAAGATATATATATATGTATATATATAAAATATTTATAAGTTATGGAAATGTTTTATATACATGAAATTTATCTTAGTAAATGTAAAGTAAAAGTGCTAAATCTTTTGAT
Organism: Enhydra lutris kenyoni; assembly: GCF_002288905.1. Classification (NCBI taxonomy): domain Eukaryota; kingdom Metazoa; phylum Chordata; class Mammalia; order Carnivora; family Mustelidae; genus Enhydra; species Enhydra lutris. The sequence goes on from NW_019154086.1 coordinate 15,253,743, forward strand.
AATTTTAATTTGAAAAGAAGAATTGGACCTCATCTCAATTACAAAAGGATTTCTACTGCATTAGATCATTTATAAAACTCTCAAATTATTCTTTGTAAAGAACAATTTTACTTTAATGCTACAGTACTCTTTTTCATGACAAAGGGAACAATAAATTTCTTTTCTTAATTAGTATAAAACTTTAGCCAAGAGTAGTACTTTTAAATTATAAGAGTTTCTAATAAACAATAAAAACTAGTATTCTGAGAATAGTAATTTATTTTAAAGCATGAAGAAATTTGATTCTAGCATTACACAAAGATTAGCAGGAGATATATACCCCATTACCATCTCTGGTAATTCATGCTCCTATTATCTGGATGCATAGATAGACAAATAAGCAAAAGAAAAAATGGGTCATCAGATCTATTCTCTCTTTTATTATGATCCTCCTGCAAATTTCTTTTATCGAAAGGGTATACAAACCTAGATATTATTTGGCACTATTTGTCTCAGCAATAAGGTGATAATCAAGAATAATATAGCTGTTTTCTGTCATGGAAAGCACACCAATATGAAAGCACATCTTTTTGGAATATTTTAAAAGCGTATTACATATAGTACCATGGTGAATTAATTTTATTCAGTTATTACAAGATTAACATTGTGTATCGTCTTGATCTCTATGCACAGCTCGAATTTGTCTTTGGCAGTCCCCAGCTGAAAACTGAATTTGGTTTCCTTGGAAACATGCTAACAGAGCACTAAAAGACAAGGAACCCAAATGCTACATATAGAAATCTAGTTCCTTTTTGGCTAGCTAGTTGGGTGGGATATAGCAATCTCAAGATCAAATTAAATTTTATAAAATAATAAATTCATCTAATTTATTTTTAATAATGTCTTAAGCTTCTGAGAAAGACTTTATTAGCTGACTACCTTAAATTGAATACTGCATTTAATCAATTCAGTTGTGCAAAGTTCAGTGTTTACTTATTTTTGTTAAATTACAAAATACTGAATTGATCAGTATTAGACATTATACTATAGACATTAGTATAGACTAATGTCTATACTGTTTGCTCTATAGCAATCCAACATTCTAATAACTTGAAAAGCAAGCAGTGAGAGTCAGGGAAATTTGAGGTAGTATAAAATGGATCACATGTTATCAAGAAACAATGAACATTTTATTGAGAATATTCCTATAACACACAAAAGATGCAAAAGATGAGGGGTCTGCTTTTACAAATCTAACAAAATTTTCTATTTTCCTTAAAACACTGTGATGAATCTGATGACCTATTTTTTTTTTAAGATTTTTTATTTTTTATTTATTTGACAGACAGAGATCACAAGTAGGCAGAGAGGCAGGCAGAGAGAGAGAGAGAGAGAGAGGGGAGGAAGCAGGCTCCCCGCTGAGCAGAAAGCCCGACATGGGGCTCGATCCCAGGACCCTGGGATCATGACCTGAGCCGAAGGCAGAGGCTTTAACCCACTGAGCCACCCAGGTGCCCCCTGATGACCTATTTTTTTAAAGATTTTATTTACTGATTTGAAAGAGAGAGCACACACAAGGAGGAGAGACAGAGACCAGCAGACTCCCCACTGAGTGCAGAGCCAGGGTCCTTGAGCCTAGGACCCTGAGATCATGCCTGAACAGAAGTTAGACACTCAAGGGACTAAGCCATCCAGGCGCCCCTGAATCTGATAACCTATTAAGAAAAATATTTCTCTAATTACTTGGAAATATTAATGTTTCCATTTGTCTCTTTTTATTCACAAACTTCAGGGGGTTAAAGATATTACAGGCTCTGTCGATAAATGTACAATATTAATTAACATTATTTGCTATGTGAGGCATATGATCATCACAACAATGTGGTAGATACTATCAGTACCACCAATTCATAGAAAAGACAGCAAAAAGATTTTGAGAATTTAATTACTCAAAGCGACATAATTACTAAATATTTGACCTAGGATTAAAAATCACATCTGTGTTCCAGAGCCTTAACAGCCACACTCTCCAGCCTTAGCTTTGTAAATCTAGAATAAAGCAAATGTAAATGTGTGTACAAGTGTTTCATGCGTGCACCTAGTATCTTTGATTAAGCAGAATAAGGAAAGTGATAAACCCTATGAAAAATAATTATTTGTGGGATATTCTGGGAGTATTGCTTTGACAATTTTGAAATTAAATGAAGCAAATGTGCACCTTTACTTTAAAAACATAATGTCAGAACCTTTCTCTCCTCTAATACTCTCTTTCAATATTAGTGTCCAAACATAGCTCTTGATTTTAATTTAACCATTGTGCACAATCCATTTGACTACTGGCACTTGCACTGCATGCATACATACTTTGCATCTAATGACATGGGAAACTATTTTCAACATTCTGTCATGGTCGTTCACAAAACTTATTCTTCTTGTGGTTGGCAATTTTATGAGGACAATAGTATCAAATATATTTTACCACTTTGTGAGAAATTGGAGCCATCTTATTTCTGAATCCCATAGTATATGACCTACTCATCTGCTGGATTCTTTGATGTGGTTGGCCTTGCATGATTATTTGTGTGATTATATAATTGTTTTATTTCCCCTTATGTGCATTTCTTCTAGTGATTGTTACAGTTTTGTATACATGCCCATCACTCAACAAATATTTTTAAAATTTATTTTTCCTTAAAAAAATTAAAAAAATAAAAAACAAATAAAAATGTAATGCCAGTTCAAATTATAAGGGGGCTCCTGGGTGACTCAATCTGTTGAGTCCCACCTTCCACTAAATTATAATTCCAGGGTCCTGGGATTGAGCCATGGGATGGTGACCCGCCTCAGGCTCCCTGCTCAGTGGGGAGCCTGCTTCTTCCTCTCCCTCTGTCCCGTAGGTCCTGCTCTCTCTCTCTCTCTCTCTCACTATCTCAAATAAATAAATAATCTTAAAAAAAATTACAATGAATTTGTAAAACCACCATTGCTTGGAGGCTTCCATACATTTTCTAGTGTCTATTTTTTTTCCGCAGACTAGAAATGATACCATATCTATGTTGATTATGAAAACATAAAAAGCATTTTTGAGTTCAGAGAACTTCCAACTATCTTTTGTTCCTTGTCTTGCAATGGAGAAACAACACTATCATTTTCAGTTTCTACACTGTTGCATATTTTACCTGTTAATCCACTAAATCTTCCCATATTCCCCAATACCAGCTAACCACAATCTCTGTCTGAAGAAAAAAAAAGAAAAAGAAAAGCAAGGGATCACCACAGTTTCAATCTGAAAGATAATATATCACTCTTAATGATCAGTAAGTTACCATAAAATATCATTTTCCCTTGTCTGATATTTTTCCTATAGAGTAATTAGCTACATTTGAGGAAATCCTGGGAAAATCCAAAGAGACCATATTGTGGGTCCTTTCATTTGCGTTGCGTAACCCACATTGACCCCTTCATTTGTATTATATAATCTATAGCAACTGCAGCAAGTGTGGAATGCAGACATAAAACATAACCCTGAAGTTATCTGTGACATGATAAAAGGTTGATTTCATTCAATCTAGCAGTCCAGTTGCAGAGAGTGATTTCAGTTTCTAGAATGCTGAAATGTTTACGATCAGTCACTTTCCTCTAAAGAATCACAACTTTTGTCTTTAAGGAATGAGTAAAAAATAAACATAAATCTATAAATAAAAAATAAAAATAAAATCATATATATATATATATACACATACATGTATATATATATACACACACACACATATATTTCTTCCTTTTCACATGCCCATTAGGCCGAGCTCTTTGGCAGAAACTGTAACCTGGCAACACTGGTGAAAGATGATTCTAAAGCACCAATTAAAACCAGTGAATGAGTCTTCCTTTCTGAGTTGTCAGTTTCTCTTCTCATCCAAACTCCAATCAGTAACTACTTAGAAAACTTTATTTTGTTTAGAGAAAGTCCTGATAATTCATTTTAATATCTTCATTCTGAAAACAAGGTATTAAATAGTAAAATAAAAATTCTATAATTCTATGACAAAAATGGAATGCCCTTTTTACCTTTTATTTCTTTGATATTTATGTTGTGTTTGAAGATCTGTAGTTGATCTTAGTGCACAGTTTAGTGATTAAATCTCTAATTAGTTATTTAGGACCCCATTCACTTAAGTAATTGTATGATTAGTCCATTCATAAAGACAAATTAACTCTTTAACATGTACTCTTTAACATGTACTCAGAATCCTGGAATTCTCATGGAACATAGAATGCGGAAGCAAAAGAGGGCCTGACTCCAACCAGGAAAAAAAAAAAAAAAAAATACTGCATTCTGAGGTAGATGTCTCTGAACTTCTACTCATATTCCCTTGGAAAACAAGATATGCCTGTCTCTGACTCATGATTTTGGCAGGGGAAAAAAGAGAGAGAGAGAGAGAGAGAGATGGTAGTCAAACTCTCAGATGGTTACTACTTCCAAAGAAAACTCTCTTCTCTGATATTCAGGCTGAGAAGATTTAGCACATTAAATAGTTAATAATATGGTAGACTGTACTTTGGGAGTTGAAGTTTAGCTATAGTATTAACTAGCTTTGTAACTTTAGCCAAATGACTTTAGACAAACCATTTCAAAAGTCTATCTCAGCCACCTTATCAGTAAAATTAGGGGTTTGGAATGGACAATTTCTAAGGCTCCTTTCAGCAGACATAAAAAATGCCAGTAGCCAGCCATTTAAGGCACACAAAAGTCATATTATTTGCTTTCCTTTTCATATTAATTTTCTTTCCACAGGGAACCAACAGTAAATTCCAGCATCTATAGCAGGCATCAGCCAAATCTTGAAAATAGGAAATTAATGGCAATCTAAAGCAATATGGAAACCTGAGCTGACACTTTGAAGTACTTTAAAAGGGCTTTTTTTTTTTTAAAATACAACTGCAGTGTTCTTTGTTTCATAATACTTAACACTCTGAAGTATTGTACGTATTGTTGAGGTAAGAAGAAATCTCTCTTGCTGATGAATGTTTCAGTGATTTTCAAAGACACTTTCAGCAATCACAAAGAACACACCATGCAATCCAAGACCATAATAGTGTATGTGCTCTTCATTATTTAGGAAGAAACACACCAAAATATTGTAATAATTCAGCATGGTTTGGCCAGCTCTAGGTAGCAAAGGCATTTAAAAAATACAATATAATGGAATACTAAAAGATACTAAATACTAAAAAATACTAAAATACTAAAAATACTAGCATCATATGATAATCTTTTTTCAATAAAATACCTTTTTTTCCCTCTTTTTCTTTCCTTCTGTTTCTCAGTAGTGAGAATAGCCAGAGTTGGACTATGAGCTTCCTCACAGTTTTGATACTAATGATTATGATACTTGATACAAGACTATAATTCTCTATGTCCTCTTAAGATTACATCTCTAAAAGTCTGTGGCAAAAATATCTTTCACATATCTACTGCTGACAGATATTCCAGGAATAAAAAATATTCACATTTTTAAGTGCATATATATATATATATACATAAGTGTATATATATATACACGTATATGTCTCATATATATCACATCTTTACAATCACATATAAAGCCATGGTCTAGAGATGATTTTTTTTTCATTTCAAAGATGAAAAAATATGAGCATTGATATATTATTACTATGGCACATTTTAGCAGTTTATTTCATCTGTGAAGTCCAATGTTCCTATATGGGGTTTGTGTCTGAGTGTGTTGGGGTTGGGAAACACTGCAGCCAACAAATCTTAAACATCTTCCTCAATTTAAGTTCATATGCAAAGTACAATGTTTTAAACATTTCATCCATCCTGGCACTGGCTTTTTCCTTACTACCTCCCCACATAAATAATTAAAGGCCATGTTGATGTCTGAAAAAGGAATATTAAAGAGCCTAAGCTTTACTAATCATGATAGTGGCAACTCATTAAAATTAACTCTCTCAAAATGCTCTTAGGCACAAGGACAGTTATATAACTATCTTTATTTTCTTATTAGATTACTAGAATTAAAAAAAATACAAACACTAGTACATTGAAATTAGAGGTATCATGTCTCATGAGATTGTTTCTATTCATGAACCATGGACTTTGAGAGGAATAAGGCTTTTATGTCAAGTGCAAATATGGTGTCAATACTCAGAAGTTTTCCTTCTCAAAAGCAAGCTTCTCTTATTTTTGTTTGCTTGCTTTGCTTTGCACAAGGCATTTAAAAATCTATTGAGTAGAAAATGAATTGCATACATTTGTTGTGCAGCCATACAGACCTTAACTTGCTGAAGGACTCATATTTAACACTGATACAGAATTAAGAATGTGATAAACTAGAACCTGAACATATTGTCAAGCTTTAGTGGAATGCTAAGAAATGGACTGGAAACATTTCAAAAATATGCATCATGGCAAGGTTAGTCTCCCACATCTCCCACTACTAAAGGGATTAAAGAATATTCACATCTGAAAATAATCAGTGGGTTGTGGTGAAAACTTTATATAAACTCAATATTTAGATCCCTACTTCTGCTATGATGTTTCAATAAATGCCAAATGACTACTGCCGTTCTATCTTTAAATAATAGGATTCCTCTGAACTCTCTTTTCCTCTGGATTAGCTGTGATAAGAACCTCTCTAAAATGAATTAGGAGTGAAACCAACCAGTCACTTCCCACAAAGGCTCATGTTAGTAGATTACATCATTTAATCATGAAATGTTATAGGTTTCTTTAAGCCCATAACATTGAACAAAAAGACTTAAATCACATGACAAATTTTGACATGAGCTGCCTTCTTACATTGCCCTTGAAAGTTATTTCGAGGAGCTCATTATACTCAAAATAATAAATTTTCTTGTTGATTGTGTCAACTGCACTTTGTCACTAATTCAATAATTTTCTTCAGTTATGAAGAGAAATCCCATTAAGCTAAGACAGTGTAATTTTGAATTAGTAAAATGTATGAGTTGCAAAATATATTAAAGAAACATTTTCCAGGAATGAAAGTAAACACATCTAATACTTGAAGGCTATATAAGGAATGTTACAGACATTGTAGTAAAAACCTCTATTACTAATTTTTCATCTGTATTCTCAACAATCCTGCTGATGACACCCATATTTTAGAGATGAGGAGATAAACTCAGAGAAGTTAGGCAAGTTAGATAAGGTCACTTAGCCTGCATGAAGTAGAACCAGGTTTTTCTTATTCTAATAGCCCAGTCATTTTTTCTATACCATGTTGTAACACCCACTTTCTCATAAATGTTCCATATAGCATATCTGTCAGGTGATCTGGATGTCAAGGATATTTGATAAGAGAAGAGAAAAATGTTTCATATAAAGAAATACCAAGAAATTTAAGTCCTCTAGGATAAAGTAATATTTAGAAATGAGAATTCTTCCCTGAAAGCAGTTAGAGACAATACTGAGATGAGTCCCAGAAATCAAAGCTCCTTTCAGGGGAATAATAGGAAGGAATCTTATTGAAAACTGGCAAGAATTCAACTTGATTGTACTGAAATAATACAGGGACATATATTTTATATGACAGAACCTTAATGTTTTAACAGCTTTATTGAAGTATAATTTACATGACATAAAATTCACCCATTGCAAATACATTCCATGATTTTATAGAGTTGTGAATCCATCTCTACAATCCAGTTTTATATTTTCATAATTCCTCCATAATTCCTTGGAGTCTCATTTGCAATCAATCCGGTTTCAATCCTAGGCAACCTCTAATTTATTTCTATAAATTTGTATTTTCTGAACACTTCATATAAATACAGTCACGTGTATTTTGTAGCCTTTGCATTTGTACTCATATGGCCTTTTGTATATGACTTTCTTCACTTAGCATAATGTTTTTGAGGTTTATCCATGTTGCAGCATATATTGGTATTTCATCCTTTTTATACTGAATACTATTTACTTGTATGGATATACCACATTTTATTTACCCATTTGCCAATTTGGTAGAAATCTGGATTGCTTATGGTATGGGGCTATTCTGAATAATGCTGCCATAAACATTCATGCCCATGTATTTATGTAGACATAGTTTTCATTTCTCATGGGTAGACAATTAGTAGTGGAATTATTGGATCATAAGGTAAACTTATGTTTAACTTTTTAAAAAATTACCCAACTGCTTTCCAAATTACCAAACTGTTTTCCAGTTTTACATTGGAAGAGTTTGATTTTTATCTTTGGAGTTACATATTTAAAACTCATGGGCTGATATACAGTAGAACTCCATGAATATCTAGAACTTAGATGCTGAGTACACCATTAAGGACAGAATGGTCATATGTTGAAGCTTCAACCCTTACTCTCCCTGCATGCCTGTATTTGGTTATGGGACCTCTAAAGAAGTAATTCAGGTCAAATGAGTTCATAAACTTATGGTCATAATTAGATAAAATTACTGTCCTTATAAGAAGAGACACCAAACCATCAATAAAATGAGAAGGCAACCTACTGAAGGGGGGAAATACTTGCAAATCATATATCTGATAAGTGGTTAATATTCAAAGTATATAAAGAATACATACAACTCAATAGCAAAAAACAAAGCATCCAATTAAAAAATGGCCAATGAATCTGAATTTTTCATTTTTCAAGGACATTCAAATGGTCTACAGGTACGTGAAAAGGTATGTGGTATCAGTAATCATCAGGGAAATGCAAAACCAAAATGAGATATCACCTTACACATTAGAATGTTTGTTATCAAAAGGACAAGAAATAACAAGTTGGCAAAGATGTGGAAAAGAGGGAATATTTGTGCACTGTTGATGGAATGTAAATTAGTACAGTCACTGTGGGAGCTAGTATGGAGGTTCTTCAAAAAATTAAAAATGCAGCTACTGTATGATTTAGCAATTCCATTTCTGGATATTTATCCCCCCAAAAGGAAAACACTAATTGGAGAAGATATATTCATCCCCATGTTCATTTCAACATTAATTATAATAACCATGACATGGAAACAACCTAAATATCTATCAGTGGATGAAAGGATAAAGAAAATGTGCTATACAAACATATACGGTGGAACATTTCAGCCATAAAAATAATGAAATCTTTTCCATCGCACCACCATGGATGGACCTTGAGGACATTATGCTAAGTGAAATAATTCAGAGATAAAAAGGTAAAAACTGTATGATCTCACTTATGTGTGCAATCTAAAAAAAACAAAAACACACATATACACATACATGAACACACATGAGCTCATGATTATAGAGAACAGACTGGTGGTTGCCTGAGGTGGGGGGTGGGCAATGGGTGAAATGGGAGGAAGGAGTTAAAATGTACAAATTCTTAGATACGAAATGAATTAAGTCATGGGGATATAGTGTACAGCATGTTCACTATAACTAATAATACTGAATTTTTTATTTGAAAGTAGCTAGGAGAGTAGATCTTGAAGTTCTCATCACAAGGAAAAAAATTATAACTATGTATGTTGGTGGATTTTAACTGAAGTAACTGGAGATCACAAAAGAAAAGAGGAGGGGGAGACACCAGCAAGACCACTTGTTTTCCTTCTCCATGAGCAGGTACCTAGGAAAGTCCAAGTGAGTACACAGTGAAAAGGGAGCTTTATGTCATTCAAAGGAAGAGTGCTCGCCAGACATTAATCCTGCTGGCACCTTGATTTTGGACTTTCCAGTCTCCCCAAACTAAGAATATATCTGTGGTTTAAGCCACCTAGTTTGTTGTATTTTTGAAAAAAATAACACATATTATTAATTATGTCTTACAAAAGCAGCAAATGATTACTTAGGAGAATTTGGAAAAGGAAAAAAAATATTTTGCATGTATTTTCACACTCAGAGAAAAACACCATTGATCTTTAAACACATGTTTTTCTCAATTTTGATATATATATATGTATATATATATATATTTATTGAGGTATAGTTGATATACAATGTCACATTAGTTCAGGTGTACAGTATCATTATTTGACAAGTCTATATATTACACTATGCTCATCACATCTGTAATGTCTTTCACCATACAATACTATTATAATACCATTGACTATATTTCCTAGGCTGTACCTTTCATCCTTGTGACTTATTCCATAACTGAAAGCATGTATCTCCCACTTCCCTTCGCCCATTATGCCCATCCCCCTAAACACCCTTCCCTCTAGTAACCATTAATTAGTTTGTTCTGTGTATTTACGTGTGTTTCTGCTTTTGGTTTTATTGTGTTTCATTTTTTAGATTCCACGTGTAAGTGAAAGCCCGAGCAGACTAATATATGCACCAACAATTTACTCAGGGCCATTAATGGAACAGTTGAGAGCTTGCAAGGTATCAAAGTTCCAGAGAAGAATCTTCCTTCACTGAAGATCTCTTCAAAGATCAGTGGAGATTTGGAGTCTGGAACTGTCTCTGAAATATGAGGAACTAGACTATATCATATGTTTTCTTTCTTATATTTCCTTCATAGATGTTAACTATAAAGAATAACAAGCAGTTGTGGATTGAAGAGATGATGGTGCCAAGAACGGAGAACAGAATATATTGAGTTAAAAGGCTAAAATAAATTGCTGATGCCGTATCTGCAGTTGTGGTCCATTTGTAGTTTTTTTTTGTTGTTGTTGTTGTTGTTTTAAGAAATTATCTTGTTCTCACAGGCATTCGACTCACTAATTATACGCAAACAATAAGAATCGAGCTTTTGCCAAAAGAATTAGCTCTGTAGCCAATAGCAACTTACTTTGGCAGGACAGATGTATTCATTAGCATTAAAGGCACTTAATTTTTTTATTCCTGAATTAAATACTTGTAACTAATTTCCAAAAAGAACAACTGAAGATGTGAAGAGAGAAGACAAGTGACCCTAGGCAAAGTATTTGATTCTTATTATTGGAAAAATAAAGCTTAACCTTTTAGTTTAGTAACTGGAATTCATAAGGAGAAAATAATGTTATTTTTTTAAGCTGCACTGCTTTCATGAGATACAGTGAGGTTTAGTAATGATGTTTTTGAAATAAAAAGTGTTTGGATCTAAAGAAAGTTCTCTGGAGTACATATGGATTCAACTAGATATTCAAAAGTAAAATGAAAAGAGTAGTCCGTTGAAATAAATACTTTGGAAGAATTAGCTGGCAAAGTATAAAAGTCTAAAATGAATATGACACTGGCACATATTCAAAAGCAAAGTATTTTTATAATTCAATAATAATTAAAGTATGGAAGAAAGTAAGGAAAAGAAAATTATCTGAATTTGAACTGTTGCCAACAGGAGTACTATAGATCCAAACTCTCACTCAGCTGTGTATTTTAGATTCAGATAATATCCAGTTTTATTTTATCTTTTTTTAAGATTTTATTTATTTATTTGACAGAGGGAGAGATCAAAAGTAGGCAGAGAGGCAGGCAGAAAGAAAGGGGGAAGCAGGCTCCCCACTGAGCAGAGAGCCCGATGAGGGGCTCAATCCCAGGACCCTGAGATCAGGACCTGAGCCGAAGGCAGAGGCCTAACCCACTGAGCCACCCAGGCAACCCAATATCCAGTTTTTAAAATTAGTTTTTACATATTGAGCACACTCAAAGCCATGAACTACTATATACATAACCCAACTTATTTATCTAATGAATCCTCCCAAAAGAATCCTGCTGTCTGCATTTTTTTTGTCTATTTCTTAGAAGTGAGAAAACTAAGGAAAAATGGTGAAATGAACCTATCACCATTCTCTAGTCATAACACAGTTGAAGTGAAGATAAAATGTAACCTACTATAAACAGGGGTAGTTCTTTGCCCCACATCCACCTTAATTCTGTTATCTCTCAGTAAACTATCTAAAGCAAATATGCAAAATCTCCAGTTATGTGAAATGGGGTATGATAACCCAGCATGAGAGAATGGAAAAACAAGACATGGCATTAGTGTTCACTGCTTTGTGCTGAACGTTGTAATGTTGTAACAATACTCTACCGGGGGTACACCAGATCTAGACAAATCAACATTGTAAACTAATTGCTTTGTTTCTGCTTTCTCTAAGGGAAATCCAAAGATAATAAATACAGTGCAGTAACAAGCTCAAGAAATGAGAGCTGCTGGCTAGAGACTTTTTTTCTGCCATGATGCCATAGTAACTGTTCAAGAAGCCTTCTGTGGACAGTAATATAAGTGCTGCTAAGGCTCATCTTACTTAGATGGTTCTTAAATTTACCCAGGGCACCAGGTGCAAAACACTTCTCAAACATTAGTTGGAGTCATTGTGCTTTCCAGCGAATTGTGCTTTCTTCTAAAGATTAAGTAGAAAACACATCAACGAAAGTTGCCTATTAGATCTTAATCCTCACAAACCATCCCTCTTTCTAAGAGAATCTTTCAAAAATTGTAACAGATGAAATTCTGTAATCAAAGATTCAAAATGAATTTAATTGATATTAAGACAAAACAATGGAAAATAATCTGAATATAATAAGGTCTGAAAGAAAGTCATGGACATCTGTGTCTTAATGAAGAACTCAACCAACAAATGAAATTAATAAATTTTCCTTTCTTTTTCGATAAAGTTTATTATTTAAGAGTTTAAATGATACTCTAAAGAAAGATATTGCTTTTTCCCTCATGTCATGTATGTCAGCCATTTAGAAATAATTTTCAAGGTGCACATGCTGTATTACATTTAATAATAACATGTATGTGGGTTTGCATTTTGAATTTCCAATAATCTATATGAAAGATACAATTCATATTCAAAATAACCTTAGGTGTCACTTACCTTAAGGTACAAAATATGTCAATATACATTTTGATGATTTTTAATGAGCATTTTATAGAACTAAATAATTTTATAAACTTAGATAATATAAGATACGTGTATTGCAATTCTTAAGGTTAATATTTCAAATACATGACAAAATATGTATCATACATACTTTGTGGAGATTTTTTTCTTTTAAATATTTATTTACTTTAGAGAGAGAGAGAGAGAGCTCAGTGGGGTGGGGGGGAGAGAGAGAGTCTGAAGCTGACTTTTCACTGAGCACGGTGCCTGATGTGGGGCTCCATCTCATGACTCTGAGACCATGACATGAGTTGAAACCAAGAGATGGACACAATTGAATGCACCATCCTGTTGCCCTCCCCTTTGTGAAGATTCTAAGTGGAGGTACAAGTTGTTTTTTTTTATATGAATGTATGTGTTTATATATACAACTATATTTATGTCCTTCTTCAGAAAATATTTCATTGGGGTGCCTGGGTGGCTCAGTGGGTTAAAGCCTCTGCTTTCAGCTCAGGTCATGATCCCAGGGTCCTGGGATCAAGCCCCACATCAGGCTCTCTGCTCAGTGGGGAGTCTGTTTCCCCCTGTCTTTCTGCCTGTCTCTCTGCCTACTTGTGATCTCTGTCTGTCAAATAAATAAATAAAATCTTTAAAAAATATTTCATTAATAAGAGAAAAGAATCACATACTAATTGGCATACAGGAAACCAATATTTCATATAAGATTAATCCATAGCTATGGATTAAAAATTAATTACAATATAAGAATTTTCTATCAATAAAATTACAAATAATTTAATTTTAGCTATTTTTTAAAAAAAATCAGTTCAAAGATATAGAAAACTATATTAACATCTATATCATGTTCTTTCACTGCAGAATTCAAAAAGCCTTATTTTATGTTAGCTTATTCAAGCTAATATAATTTTTATTGTTTTTTTTCTCTGGAATGGAAAATGTTTCTGAAAATCATTAGGTAGAAGGATTTTATTTTTATGTGTTTATAAGACAGCTGAGATTATATAATAATAGAAGATCTTAACTCTCTGAATTGTGAAGAGTAGCCATAATCCTTAAGCCTTACTTTAGACTAGTATTTCCCAAAATATGTGCCATTTTGAAAATACTGGTCTAAGTAAAGTTAAGCAGGCATCTCTAAGTCACAGCTTTTCAAAGACTCTGATTTAATAATATGCTTTGTGATTATCTAATAGTGTGTATATGATATGCAGCCTTTTCAGGAACTAATTGATTGTAGATTCTTTTTCCTTCTTTCACAAGATAATCTGCTGATTACTGGACTGTAGAGTCTACTTTGAGACTGTAGCTATGGGCTTTCATGATAAAGAGTTTTAGAAGTAATTATAATAACGATGCCATGAATTACACTTTTTTTTTTAAAGATTTTATTTATTTATTTGAGAGAGAGACAGTGAGAGAGAACATGAGAGGGGAGAAAGTCAGAGGGAGAAGCAGACTCTCCAAGGAGCAGGGAGCCTGATGTGGGACTCAATCCCAGGACTCTGGGATCATGACCTGAGCTGAAGGCAGTCGCTTAACCAACTGAGCCACCCAGGCACCCATGAATTACACTTTTGAGTGTAAAAGAAAAAAAAAGTTAAGCAAAAACTGATTTTTTTTTTAAGATTTATTTATTTATTTGAGAGAGAGCAAGCAGGGGGCAGAGGGAGAGAGCAAGAAAAAGAATCTTAAGCAGACTCCCCACCGAGCACAGAGCCTGATGTGTAGCTGGATCTCAGGACCTTGAGATCATGACCTCGACTAAAATCAAGAGTCTGATGCTCAACCAGTTGATCCACCCAGGAGCCCCCAAACACAGCAGTGTTTAAATCAAGGGGGCTGTATAATTTTTTAAAGTATTATTTTCTACTTCTCTCAATTTAAATTCTAAATAATATCATCATTATGAGCACCCTTGGTGGTCAGGTAGTACGCTTCTCTACCATTCTCCATTAAAGGAAACCAGAGACCATTGGAGAAATGGCTCATTCTAGATCGTGGGCAGAAAAAGCACAAGCCAAGTCTCAAAAATCTTGTGCCAAAAATCAAGGAAGATTGATGTGGTCATGTCAAAAAATCTTAGGACAAACTTGAAAGAGTTTTCTCTCACCAAATTTGTGAGAATCTGAGCATCTCCAACACAAATGATTTTTAACAGATGGAGAACACTGATTCTAGGAAAATTGATTTACCATATAAAAATACTACAAAGGGAGGGGCGCCTGGGTGGCTCAGTGGGTTAAATCCTCTGCCTTTGGCTCAGGTCATGATCCCAGGGTCCTGGGATTGAGCCCCGCATCGGGCTTTCTGCTCAGCGGGGAGCCTGCTTCCTCCTCTCACTCTGCCTACTTGTGATCTCTGTCTGTCAAATAAATAAATAAAATCTTTAAAAATAAATAAAAATACTGCAAAGGGAAAACACCAAAAATATTTATTATTATCATTTGAGGCAGCTATTATACCAAATCCATGAAAATTGTTGTTAAAGGAAATTAATTAAACATGTAATCTGCTTTTTAATAGAAGCTACATTTCATAGTTAACCAAATAGTTTCACTTCACATAAGAGTATGTGTTAATAAAGGCAGAATAAATGATAAAATTAGAATGTTATCATTCTATAACCTTTAGTAAAACTGGTGTTTTGGGCAAGAAACACCATTAATTATCAATAATAATCATTGATTATCATTAAAACTACTAGGTAAATGGCTAATGAATGTGATTTGTGCTGATCACCATTATTTCTGTTTCTTCTATGTCAGCATACATGGTGGTCATACCTTCCCCAGTCTCCTCAAAGTTAGGCATAATCATGTGATTTGATATATGAATGAAAGTAAGTGTTACTTATGGGCAGAGACATTTAAGAGCCACTCCATACTTGTCCATTTCATTCATTCCCTGCCTTGGTGATTATAAAGAGTGCATTGATATGCAGATGTAATTCTGAGTCGTCATAGGGTGGAAAGTTGCAGGCTTAGATTGAATGAGAAATATTTTTTGTCATTTTAAGCCACTGAGATTTTGGATTTATTACAGCAGTGTAACATAGTCTTTCATGACTATTGTAATGGGAAATTGAACACTCGATTGTGCTAAACTAACGTCATAGATACAATTTTCTAGTAACAGGGGAAAACATCACCGTACAATGAAGAGATCAGAATATCATTACTCTCATCAAATGATGAATCTTAGAATCACTGTTGATATTTCTACTAGGTAAGAAGTGCCTCTGACAGAATACAATATGATGCATATATCATCTACATTGTATTTTAGACAAAAAAGTTTAATATTAACATGCGATTAGGTCTTAAGATTTAACTTCCAATCCACAGGATATTCAGAGGATAGAGGAATATGTTAAATGACACCACATATCCAAAAGGTAAAACTACTGAAAGGACAACTGGCCTAGTCTCGTCACCATATCAGTGTTGTGGGGTGTGGGTGGAGGGGAGGTGGGGGGACAATAAGGAAAGTTTGAATATGAAATAGATATTAGCTAATATTAAGGGATTATTAGTAGTTCTGTTAGACGTGAAATTATTTTGAGTATTTAGGAATAAGTTTTATTTTTTAAAATTATTAATTGTAAAATATTTAGAAGTGAGGTCACTTACTTTTAAGTATACCAACATATTTTTAAAAGGCTATAAATGTTTGATACAAGTTTAATACATGGAAACAGAAGTATCATTTTAAAGATTCAGAACATAAAAATAATTGAACCAAAAGTTGAAAAAGGCAAAAAAGCTGAAGATTTAAACACATTATTTATAATTACATATAAATTAATTTTAAACTAGATTTCTAGTTTAAGGTTCTACAAATTGAACTAATACTAATTATTTTACATTGGATCTCATTTCTCCACATCCCTGTCCTATTTTCTTTATTTAAGTATTATCAGGCCATTGAACCAATTACTATTGAGACTAGTCAACTCAACTATCTGATGCTATTTATTGCCAAGTGAAAATCAATAGAATCACCCATCATTGGCTACTCTAAAGAATTTAATTAATTGTTTTTAAATTTCCCATTTCATTGGCTTTGGAATGCTTCTCACACTATATTGGAAATTTCCTTTCTTTTATAAACAATGTGTGCATCATGAGGTCCTATTTTATCAACTAACTCTATCCCTCCTTCTCATTGATACTATCATTATTCTTTCTCTCTGGTTTCCAGTGGCAGAGGCTCCTTTCATTTCCTAGGATAATGGGCTCCCACTTTGCTCAGATATCTTAGTCATATAGATATCTCTGCCTGACTTTTTCTCCTCCCTCTTTAACTAAACAGTTTAGGTAAAAAACTCAAAAATCACTTTTCCAGGAAAAATTTCCCAGATACCCCAGATTAAGTCAATATTCCCCACAGCTCTACTTAAATTCTAACAGTACTTGGTACATTCTCTCAGAACCTTAGTATAGTTTGTATTTATACCTATATTTTTATGATATCCATTTCCCATAGATTCTTGGCTCTTAAGGATGATAATCATCCCTCTTTTGTTTACTGCTATATCCTTTGTCACTGAAATAAGGCCAACAATCAGAATGTGTTTCATAAAGATTTATTTAATGGCTCTTTTTTTGTTGTTGTTTTAGTTTGGGCATGTAAGGCAGTATGATACAGTGAAACACAAGGCAAATACATTGTTATATCCCTGAACTGTATAGCTATATTGTTCTATAGAGATGCTGATTAAATATTTTTTATGAGAATGAATGAGATTGGAGCTTAGTCTGAGTCTTATGTCAGCTACATGCCTGCTGTCATTTTGATCTACACTTCTATGGTTAGCAGTTAATTACCTATAAAATGAGTTGTTTAAAGAATGACTTTTAAGGATATTTTCAGCACTACAAAGCTGCAAAACTAAGATATTCAGTTATTTACCTTGCTATTGCCATTACTACATTTGATGCTAGTAATAGAATAACCTTTTGAGAATAGTCAACCGCTTTGGATCAAGAAATATTTATTTAAAAAAAGTATATAGTGTCTTCATTTCCAATTGATATTCCAACAAGGTTTTTGTAGAACCTGACAAGCTAATTTTCACATTTATATAGAAGAACAAAGGGGAAGAAAAGTCAAGATATTCTTACAGAAGAATTAATTAGAAACCATGAACTACCAGATAGGACATCTCATTATAAAGACATAAGGCTAAAAAGTATTGTGTTTGTACACTGATGGATGAGTAGTCTGAAAAATAGAATTGAGAGCCCAGAAACAAACCTATACATGCATAGAAACTTGATATATAACAGTTTTATTGTGCATCATTAAAGAAGGATGGAATTCTCAATAAATTAGGTAGAAAAATAAGAAAACTGCACCCCTAACTAAATCATCACAATCACCACCACCACCACCACCACCACCACCACCACCACCACCATCATTATCAACATCATCATGGTAGATTAAATATTTAAATGTTAAAGAAAAAATTATAAAGATTTATAAAGTAGTACAAAAATATTATCCCAGCATATGGAAGAACTTAAAACCCTAAAAACACTAAACATAAAGAAAGAAATTACTAAACTAGATTACACTGAAATGAAGAACTGTTCATTAAAAGATACAATAAAAAGAGTGGAAATGGAAGTCAAAATCTGAGAGAAGATATTTATGACACATGTAACTTACAACAAGTTCACAGCCAGAATAAAGAAATATCTCCGATGAGTCAATAAAAAAGAAAAACAATCCAATAAAAAAAATTTAAACTTGGCAATGATTTTAACAAGCACTTAGAAAACATACGTACAAACAAACATCTAGAAAAACCAAATTGCCAATATCTAAAAACATTCAATTTCATTAGCAATCAGTGAAAGGCATATAATTTAAACCACAATTAGGCAACATTTGCACATATCGGATAAGCAAAAATGAAAAAATATCAAGTTTGGTAGAGGATTATATTAAAGAGAACTGTCACACACGGCTCCAAGAATTGAGACTACATGAGTCCACTTAGCTTAACCACCAGCACTGAAAAGTAAAACCACTTGTGTCAACATAACTATTTATTCCAGAAAATTTTAGTTTATGAACATAAGGCTTTAATAAATAACTTCACTGTATGACTCAAGAAATTTCTAAAAAACAAATATATCCAAACAAATAGCTTACTCTTCCTTGCAAACATCAACATCTCTGGGAAATAGGTTGTTTACTTGGACAAATAGCTCACTCATCAGTTTTCCTTTTATCATGTCCACCATCCCTAATTTATTGTCATGAATTTTTCCCATTAACAATTAATTGTCTGAATTAAAACACTCACCTTAAAACTTAAGTCTAGACACTCAATTCTTCTATTAATATTTCCTCCAAGATACTCTGTCATGAAATATTACTAAGATTCAGTCAAGCTATTGTCCTTTCTTTGCAAAGTCAGTGTAGTAACTTTTGTTTAATCAATAGACTATTCTGGTGGTTGTGTGTGTGTGGCGGGGGGAGGGGGGTTTGGCAGTCAATTGTCCCAGCAATTTAGTATTACCTAATAGGTTTAAATATGAGTCTGTAATTCTACTACTTGAAATGTATCTTAAAGAAACTCTTATACAAGAAGACTTGATACAGAAATATTCTTAATAGTGGCTGGAAACAAGCCAAATACCCATCAACAGTGAAGCAGTACATAAACTTTGGCATATTCAATCAAAAAAAGTTTTATAGTAATAAAAATAAACAAACTACAGTTATACCTACTAATGTGGTTGAGGAAGAGAGAGCTCAGCTTCTCTTCATTACCAATTAAAATTTGTGTTATTATTCTAAAACTTAAAACCCAGCTAACACATACCTTTACTTATTCTTCAAAGTAAAATACACCTTAATTCTTCTAAACAAATACTGCAACTCTCTTTCTGAATTGTTGACTGAAAGAAGATATGCCATGTAGAGAGGTTCAAAAATTCCATGTTATTAAAAAAAGGTAATAACCTTTTATTGCTTTAAAAGACTTTTATTATTTTCCCAAGTTACCTGACATAAAAATTTTAGTTTTTCTATGCTGAAATAATCTTGCTTTCTAAGATTCTCATCAGTATCTTGCTCATGTATCTCTTACTTGGTCTCCTGTTACCAGGTATTTAGTGTTTTCATTCTGACATACTCTCTGTCTTCATACCCTCCTCCAAATGGGCTCTCAATAATCTGAATTAGCCAAGATTATTAATCAAAGAAGATATGATGAGCCATAATGACTTCAGCTTGCTTAGTCTCATTCTTCCAAATAAGGGTTTTTAAAAACTTTAATTTCTTTTCCACAGTGACTAGTTTATGGAAATCAGGCCTAACTCAATCAGCACAATTATTTCCCTGGTCACAAGCAATGATTCGGAATAAGCATGATGCCAATTCAGAGTAATAAGACGAGGGTCCATTTCACTGAGGTTTTCTAGAAATCCGCACTATTGCTCTTCTGAGAAAGTCACCAGAAGCAAGATCCTCTCTTGCTTTGATAGAATTATGTACAGATACAATTCCAGGAACTGCTGGCAGCATTTTCTACTATGGGGGAATTCTGCTGGTGAAACATCCCACCACAGACAAGGGTAGAACTGAGAGGATAACAGATAAGTAGGTCAAAGGCTATGTTTGAGCTACTCCTGAAGGATGCCTCTTCTGGAATTTTCAGTTACATAAGAAAAATAGAATTATTTTGTTTGTATTAAACAAGTTTACATGTAGGTCTTTATTGATGACAAAGATAACATCTTGGGACGCCTGGGTGGCTCAGTGGGTTAAGCCTCTGCCTTCGGCTCAGGTCATGATCTCAGGGTCATGGGATCGAGTCCCGCATCGGGCTCTCTGCTCGGTGGGGAGCCTGATTCCTCCTCTCTCTCTGCCTGCCTCTCTGCCTACTTGTGATTTCTGCCTGTCAAATAAATAAATAATCTTTAAAAAAAAAAAAAAGATAACATCTTAACTGATGATGGACTTTTTTCACTTTTGAAGAAAATATTTCTAAAATGGATTACTTTCTTCCCAGCTTTCTTAAAAGTCAGTAACTATAAGGATCAAAATTCTTTTCCTTGACAACTAGGGAACATAATTATGATTGTTCATTATTGTTTTATTTTTAGAAAGCAGAAATATTACTATTTGAGTTTCCACTAATGTCAAAGACACTGTAATTTTAAATGCAATCAATTCCTAAACCTTAGTTTTTAATATTAAAAAGACATATTAGTAAACATACCATAATTAAGTCTAAATAAATATTGTTTTCCCATCACAAACAAAAATTTTGTTTGCTTTTCAAACAAAAATTTGACTTGTTCAAATCTAATTCTTGCTCAGTTCCTAAAAATCAAATATCATAAAATTGTTAATATTTGTGGAATACATTTATTCTCTCTTAAAACACTGATTCCTGTGAACTTTTTGAGAGACACTGCATAATTCAAATGCTGATTACTAAATGCCAAAAAAACCTGTAATTTTTAAATATTTTCTGTATCACACTAATAGCAGCAGAATGTGTAGTTCCAAAGATTATTAAAAACAAACAAAAACGGGGTGACATTCAGACTGTCCCAGAAAAGAAGACAATAAGAGCGTTCAAGGAATAATATAGATAGTACTCGCACTGAAAATCTGTATCATTAATTCATTCATACCTCATAATGTGTATGTATGTGTGTGTCTTTCTGTGTGTAAGGGGATCTTTTATTACAGTAACACATGAGGACAGTAGGTACTGCCCCAAGACATGTAAGCATCATGATCAACGTCCATTATAATAAACTCCAAAGACTGCCCAGTTTCTTCTGGTTTGTTGTGTTATATTGGATTTTTTTTTAATAAGTGCTTATTGCTTGGGGCTTTTGAATCTTTTTATTATACGGAGGCTTTATTTCAATAGCCTTTTTTGGAAGGACGTTTACCTGCTTATCTAGAGCTAATCTGTTATCCACTGACTACTCTGCCTTTTGTCTCTGTACTTCTACATCACTTCAAGGATGATATCGTCTGAGAATGGTAAGAAAAGACAAAGAATCTCTTGCTCAAAGTGAGGGGCAAATAAAGAAGCTAACATTAAAATTCACTTTCAACTTATAGACATTTACCAGAAATAAGAATGATATATTTAGCTCATACAAAATTCAAAAATGTTACTTTATGGGATGAGGCTATAATTTCCTGAATTACACAAGAAAAGTTTCTGATCTGTGTCGGTTGTGTAGGTTGTGTAGGTTGACTGAATCTTTATAAGATTGTCATATTATTTATAGGTGATCATAGAGCTTCCTATCCTGATTTATATCACTAACATATTTATATTCTGTAATAAATACATGTTAAAATCAGTCTATGTAGGTATTAAAGAAAAAATGTATGCTTAGAATCACAGCTCTGAAAAACAATCTGAAGGGTTTGAGGAGGTGGGGGGGTGGGAGGTTGGGGGAATCAGGTGGTGGGTATTAGAGAGGGCACAGATTGCATGGAGCACTGGGTGTGGTACAAAAACAATGAATACTGTTATGCTGAAAATAAATAAAAAAATGATTAAAAAATAAAAATTAAACAACAACAAAAAACTTAGTCTTAAATAGCATTTGTGAGTTTTATGGAATTAATTTTTTAGGGCAATCAGTTAAAATATCAAGATTGGGGGCGCCTGGGTGGCTCAGTGGGTTAAAGCCTCTGCCTTCAGCTCAGGTCATGATCCCAGGGTCCTGGGATCGAGCCCCACATCGGGCTCTCTGCTCGGCGGGGAGCCTGCTTCCTCCTCTCTCTCTGCCTGCCTCTCTGTCTACTTGTGATCTCTATCTGTCAAATAAATAAATAAAATCTTTTAAAAATACATATCAAGATTGAACAGAGATTCATGTCAATGAGTGTAAGAGAAAAAAGCCTTTGATGAGGTTCAATTATTTTGTTATTTGGATGTTTTGGAGTGGACTAGATGGTTACAAAAATAAAAGACAAAGGAAGAAATGGGTCTTATAAAAAAAAAAAAAGAATCACAGCTTTTCTACTTATCTTAATATGCAGTAATAACACTTTTAATGTGATTTAGCAAAATATCTACTTTGATGATTAACTTCCCTTCAAAAAGGGAGTCAAATTTTGACAAGCTTATATTGTGTACCCATTTACTTTTGAGTAATAAAAACAAAAATGAAAAGAGAAACTGAGAGCATAAGGCATGCCTTTAGAAACTATAATATTTGTGCCATATAATGAACAACAATAAACCAAACCTCTCTGGGCAAGAGAAAATATAGTCAGCACCATTTCCCATTTCAGTAAATGAAGATACTGAGTTTAATTATACATTTATGAAGAAAATATACACCTATAATATTTCCTTTTCAAAGCGTAGGAGGTTGGTTTTAATATCCCATCATCTCCCTTGAGTAGCTCCAACCAACATCCTTTATTACGAAGAACAATCTCTACATTGAAAATACATATTTGGGATATTTTCTGGTTTGGTTCACGTCGTGAAACATAGTATAGATCCCCATGGAGACATATTGCATCTAGTAACAATAATTTGTTATAGCAGGAAAAAAATTTTGAAGTATTTTTAAAAATAACAAAAGCCTTACATTCACAGCTTCAGAATCACCTCAAATGTACAAATAGGATTAAAGAATGTCATTACACTTGCTTTGCGAAATAGAAGACAATATTCACATATTTTATCCAAATAATATACCAACATTAAAGATACTTGGAAGACACTCAGATTTGCTCATTCAGATTAGAAATCATAGCCAGGTTTTTAAGCATTTAAAGAATTGTACCAGAAACCTATTAGTTCATGAATACAACATGACGTTGGAATTCAGAAAACTTAATTAAAGGCATTTGGTCTCTTCCTTTTTGGCTTATTTTACGTAAGGCTACTAAGCTATAATTTTTAGGCCATAGCTTAGAAAGATATCTCAAGAAAAACAAAATCATTCTGTATTTTATTCTGCCTTTCTATTTTATAATTATAAAATGAATAGACTGTTTTAGTAGATTGTTTTCAGTTACCATGCTCTAAGAATCTTAATATCACAACAACTGGTACAAACATATTTATCAGTGACATTTAAACAATTGTAGATTCATATTTCACAAGTCATGTGTTAAAATAAATTAGCAGAATATAACTATATTAGGCAAAGTGATTTTGGTTATCGACTCTAAATGTATCTAACATTAGCTGAAATGGTTAAAAATTAGACTTAGTTAAATGTTTTTCATCATTGAAGACACCACCATTAGCCTTTATTCACACCACTGCAAAACTGAGTTAGAATTTATAGTTATAAGTAAGGGCAAATATAACTACATTGTTAGAATACAAACTATATAAGAATTACTAGCCTTGACTTCAAGACTTTATACAAATGCTGCCTTTTTCTACAATTTAGTCTCACTGCAACTTTCTCCACATACATAATGGGAATACATACTATATTATTTCTATTATTTTCTCTTTGGAATATTGCAATATCCAAATAATTTTATAAGATCTCTATTTCGACATTTTATAAGAAAAGGAAGAAATCCATACACATTTAAGAATAGTATTTTAAAAACCCTATATGAAAAATGTATCAATATTGCATATCCTGTAATAATTAAAGATAAAGAAATCATTTTTTTCTTAAACTAGGTGAGAAGAACAATGAAATAACTAATATTCCTTTCTTAAGGAAGCTCACAAGCAGAATTAGGTCATTTGCTAGTTGCCATGGTACCACATGCATAAGGTACTTTTGTTTTCCTGGTTGTACCATTCATACTTAGAGATTTTAAATTATAATATAGAGCATCTGCCGTTCCAGAAGAAAAGTACTATTAATCCAATAATGTAATAGATAGCATCTTTCCTTTCCTACCCCAATGCTATATATTGACACTTGATTTTAAAACTCTTTTCCTTACAATTATAGTGTTTTTGTTTTGTTTAAAATGCAGTTATCAGTCATTATTTATTGTGTATTATGGCAAAAATTATCAAGAAAATGCTAATAAAATATATTCAATCCAAAAATATATAAAAAATACAAGATGTTACATCAATTAAAAGTAGACTAGGGTCGCCTGGGTGGCTCAGTTGCTTAATCGTCTGCCTTTGGCTCAGGACATGATATCAGGGTGCTGGGATCAAGCCTCTCATCAGACTCCCAGTTCAGCCAGGAGTCTGCTTCTCTCTCTACCTCTGCCCTTCCTCCCCCGACCACCGGCTTGTGCTTGCTCCCTTTCTTTCTCTCAAAATAAAAATAAAATCTTTTAAAAAAGTAGACCAAAGAAATGGTTAACAACTCATGTGAACTCTTTATGGATAATGACAAAGAACTGAGGATCAGGCATAAATGAAGAGAAAAAAGAT
Organism: Enhydra lutris kenyoni; assembly: GCF_002288905.1. NCBI lineage: Eukaryota > Metazoa > Chordata > Mammalia > Carnivora > Mustelidae > Enhydra > Enhydra lutris. The sequence goes on from NW_019154086.1 coordinate 15,278,916, forward strand.
GTTTTCAAATTCTAAATAAGTGGTTCAGAAGTTACTGCGGATGACCAGTTAATTGGGTAAATACACATTTTTTCCTGAATTTTTAAGAATTATTATAAAATACACATAACATTAAATTTACCATCAAAAGTTTTTAAGTTATAGTTCAGTGCTATGAAATACATTCATAATGTGTAACCAGTACCAATATCCTTCTCTATAACTCTTATACCTTGTGTAAGTTACAAGATGTAAAAATGAAACTTTATATCCACGAAACAAAAATTCCCCCATTCCTACCCTAATCTCCGTTGTATTTTCTTTCTCCTTGGTTTTGATTACTTTAAGTACATCATATTCATGGAATCACACCATATAGTAGTTGTCATTTTGTGATTGGCTTATTTCACTTAGCATGATGTCCTCAAGTTTCATCCATGTTGTAGCCAATGTCAGAATTTCCTTCATTTTTAAGATTGAATGATGTTCCATTGTATATTTATACCCCATTTTACTTAACCATTTATCCCCTCTATGGCCACATTTTAGCTATTGTGAATAATGCTGTTATCAACATGGATGTACAAATATGTTTCTAAGACTCCGCTTTCAGTTCTGTGGAATTGGTAGATAATATGATAATATGAATTGGTAGATAATATGATAATATGATAATTTTTTTAAAAAATTTTTAAGGAATTGCCATTGTTTTCCACAATTGTACCATTTTATATCCCCACAGTGCACAAGGTTTTCAATTTCTCCACATCCTTGTCAACATTTGTTATCTTCTGTTTCATTTTCTTTAGTTTTGTTTTTAATTTTAGCCATCTTAATGGTGTGAAGCTGTGGGAGATATGCTTTTGAACACTTCCTCTTTCTTATAATGTATCTTTTCCTATGGATTCCATAAAACATTCTGCCCTGGGGCTTTTGTCCTCTCCTTGTCACTCTTGATTCTCTGCATGAATATTGCCAAGGCAACATCATCATCATCAACATTTCATCAATGAAGAAAATGTTCTATAATCTGTGCTATCCCATGCAGTAGCCCCTGCCTGTACATGGTTACTAAACATGTGAATCGTGGCTAATGATATTGAGGAAATTAAATTCTAGTTACGTTTCTTTTTTTTTTTTTTTTTAGTTTAAAGCCACATGTGACAAGTGGTTATTACATCAGCTAACACATTGGATTCTATTTCTTCCTGAGCTCCAACCTCATGTATCCAACTGCTCCTATAATATATTTGTCTAGATTCACTAAGTATTCAAAATTTCACATGTCCAAGTTTAGATTCTATCACTTTCTTCAGCCCAACTCCTAATTTGGTTAATTCAATAACATCAACTTCATCCAAAGTGGAGGTATTCAAATTGTCCTTTACTCTTCACTCTGCTTCATGCCCCATATCCAGTAAACCATATATCCTGTTATTCAGACCTAAAAATGTCTCTCAAATCTGTCTTTTGTTATTCAAAATACATATAATCATTTCTTACACAATACCACCAACAATCTACTTTTTAGAGAACCCTCAAGGGAAGCTCATTGACATTAAGATAAAGTTAATATTTCTTAAATTCTTCAAATGTCACTTTTCTGGTGAATTCTTCAAATCTAGTCAGAAGCATGAACTCCATCATCTTTCTTCTCATAACTTGTTTATGTCACTATCACCTCTTTTGTTAGGTTATGTTAAAATGATTTCCTTATCTGTTTAGTCCCTTGGACCTATTCTCATGTATGAATTGTTTTTATATTTCAAGTGTTCTGTTTCATCCTAGAATGTTTAGATAACTAATAACAATTCATGAGCCAAATGTTGAAGATTTAGAAACCTAACTAGACAACTCCTAGCTAGAAAAGGAGAAATACGCCTATTTCAAAACAAATCCATGGCGATTTTTATTCACTTATTAAAGGATTAAGCAGCTAAGATTTATATTGGTATTTCATTCATATGTAGTCTTTGGAGAAATCAGTTTGGTTTCTATGATAATTAAAAAAACAAATGCTATTTTTCAAGTTAATTATAGAAGATAAGAAAACATCTTCAACAGCAATGCAGTATGTGCTGCCCTTTGGTGACTTTATACTGTATCATCTGACTGTCATGAAGCAATGATGAATTATACCTTTTAGCATCAATATTGAGTCTCATTCATTACTTTCTTAGGTTCCATGCTTTATATCAAAAAGACAAATGCCAGGATAAATTCACACTTTATAAAAAAAAATATTTTTAAAGAACTGCAGGACAGCATTGGAGAGCTACATACCAGGACTCATAGCTCCTATCCCATCTATGTGCAGTTTGTTTGTTTGCATTTTTTTAATTCGGGGAAAAAACCATTATTGATAAATTATTAACTTATTAATGCTTGGAAGCTGTATTTTAATTTTACATAAATTATATTTGTGATCTATAACAGAGGTCCAGAATACAAAGTACTCACTTGTAAAGGATAATAGATTACATTACATGATCATTTGTATTAGATGTATATGCTTCTTATATTTATTTAATTAGATAAAATAAATATGTGATTGTGTTATAATGCTGTGTATTGAATTCAAACTTTTGTTTGGAGAAATAAGGACTAGAATCTTCAATATTTCATTTAATACAGATTTTTTAAAATGTTTTATAAGTGTATAATATCAGCAATTGTGCTCTATCATTTTCCAACACGTTTCTTACTTCACATCAAATTTTCAGAATTCACAGTGACAGAATTTATACCTAACTGGGTCTTTTCATTCAAAGTCCATTGCTATTTCTATAATATCTCACTGCTACATGAAATATGAGTGTACTAAATGCATGGTATACTATGATAATACCACTACTATTCTTACTGAAACAAAATATTTTAAAGGCTTTAATCTTTTACAAATTAAATTATGTATTCCATTTGTACACACTAACCTACCAGTGTATTCTCAGTGTTTAATTAGTTTACTCATATGCTTTCATATCTAACTTATTCTTTTTTACTTTAAAGTGAAAACTAAATACAGAAGGTATAGGTAAGAGTCTATTTGAAGACATCAGCACTCTTATTTTTTAATGTGTTAATAATTATATTCAATTACACCCATACTGCATTTCCAGGGAAAATATATATGTGATCTTTCTTTTTTTTTTTTAATTTATTTATTTATTTGACAGAGATCATAAGTAGGCAGAGAGGCAGGCAGAGAGAGAGAGAGAAGGGGAAGCAGGCTCCCTGCGGAGCAGACAGCTCAATGCGGGGCTCGATCCCAGGGCCCTGGGATCATGACCTGAGCTGAAGGCAGAGGCTTTAACCCACTGAGCCACCCAGGCGCCCGTATATGTGATCTTTCAATCTCATAGAATCCTCACGAGGAAAGTCATTACTAGTGTACTCCTTTTTGGTGTAGACAATAAAATAGAGTTTTACTAAATAAAAGAACAAGTTGGTAGCCAAGGTAATAAAATGTATGCTCCATATTTCCTAGTCATGTGCCTAGTCAACCTCACCATATTTATATTTTTTTATTTTGTTGTTGATCAATGAAAATTTGACCTTAAAATATTTATTAAGTACTTCTTTTTGTGATTCCCCAGTTTCTCCTACTGGAAAACTAAGATTGAACTACTGAAGCACAATTTCTTCCCTTGGCCTATGTCTCCAACATGAGGTGTTGCCATAGGTAAATATGATGATTGGGGAAACAGTATCAACATTAGATAAATATATTTGGTCATAAAAAGTGTCAGAAGTCACTTACTTCTGCACTTTGGCATGTTTTATTTCTTCATAGACAGAATTTTTTCTAATTTTTTTCTAATTTTCTAATTTTCTAATTTTTCTAATTTAATGAGTTAATATCTGCTTACCTATGAAATAAATTTTAAAATAAATATAGAACCTGTGGTAATATCTGTGCACAAATTTGTGTATTTTCTCAAACAGTCTCTGACTTTCTGTGTTTCACACTAAGTACAGAACTCATTTTTATGTCCAGGCTATGTCCCATGTTCCTCTACTCCCTTCTTGACCCATCCCTGCTTCCCGACATGCTCTTAGGAGTTGTGGAGTGCCAAAACATCACGCAGCAAGAATCAGTATGTGTTTATACCTCTCATTATACACCTGATACCAATAGGGTCTCAAATTATTCATTCCACAAAAATCAATGAATTCCCTGATCCAGAGGAAAGCAGAAAGAAATGGGAAAAAATATTACTATTCCATTGCCCTAAAATCCTCTAATGCTTCACTTAAAAATAAGTAAGTTAAACCTAGACTTTGAGTATCCAGAATATTTGAATGAGCACACACATGCACACAAACACACTCTCAGCTAAATGGATGCAGAAGCATATACTCATTTAAATAGGTATATAGATACATATAGATATGTATTTTTATCTATCTATCATCTTTACAAGTATTAAGAACATAGTTAATATTTTGAATACTAAGGAACTATTATTTGGGGGAGATGTCTATGTTGCTATATCCAAATACAAAGGGATATTAAAGAATGGGAACATTAAAATCTAAAATAAGGAAGTGAAATTAATTGCAAAGCAAAGAGGTATAAATGTAATTAGGATTCAGATATTTTGAGCTTAGGAGAATTTTAAGTAAAATGTGGTATAAATCCTCTTATTTCAAATGTTCAGAAAAAATAAATTCACAGTTTTATTAAAAAGCTAGGGTAGACCTAAAATCCTAGTTTGTATTCTGAGTTCGTTCCAGTGCCACTTATTGAGTTCAGTTAATTATATCACATTTCCTGTTTCTGAAGGAGAAAAATAGCCTTGTAAAATTTCACTAAGAAGATTTAAGAATGATTCAGTTCTTTCAACTAAGCATATATAAATATGGATTATTTTAAATGTGCTGAAATGCCAATATTCTCTATAAACTTTATTCCCAAAAGGGAGGTTATGACAGGTTAGACAAACTGTTGGTAAATGTAAAAATTCATATGATGTCCTATGATGTCAGAACATTAAATTCATTTACTCCATACTGTACAATTTAATTTTCTCCATATTATAAACACATAGCTAAGACTTTTGAATAAAAATATAGGAATGACCATCATAGTATAAAAACATCTATTATAAATGCAGTCTTTTCTTTTAAGGAGCCATTTTTCTTTTATTGCAACTAAAAAGTACCACCACAAACAACCAAATATCTTAAATATTGAAACAAAACACTGAAGATACAGAAATTCAACAATACTGACCTTAATCAAAGGGTGTACTTGAGAGTACACTACAACTCTACTTTCAGATGAAGAAAAAAGAAAAAAAAATCTATTTGTTTTATTAAGCATTGATTTTGAATACAAATCATGCTATTGCTCTGTATGATCTTGATTGAGTAGTGTGTCATCCTTACTCCTTAGCAAAGTAATGATAGGTCCTTAAAATCCTTTCAAGCATATATTATAAATGAAAATATAAAATTTCTCTTGATTGGTTCTTTTCTTTTTCTCCACCTACCACCAAAACCCTCCCAGACTTTCCCAACCCTGCCCATGAATGCAATTATCTCCTACCTTGGCAATGGTTTCATGAAGGTTGAAAATAGGATCCATTTCTTCAATTTTTCTTGCATGTTTAGGGAAAAGGGCCTCAGAGAGAAAACTTGGACCCTGCAGAAAATCAGAAAAGAAACATTTAAAACTCTTCATTGATTTTTTTTTTCAAGTGCTTATTGGATTTTCCTTAAAGATTCAAAAGGGCTCTAAATTGTGTTAAGTTTTCTGTTGATTGTTGGCCTTCATTCTACTGATCTAATTAAACAATTGCAGACCATTTATATAAAAAATGAGTAGAACTCTATAACTCTTATTTTTATTTACAAAAGATTTTTTTTTTTAATTTAGAGGAGATAATTCTTTGCAGCCCTCCCTTTTCTCAAATGCAGGCTTATATGTTAAACAAGATATCTTGATGACAAAACCTATATGTGAAACCCTTTCTCTGATTTATATATTGAATTTTATGCTCTAAGGCTGGTAGGATAGAATGTTTTTGATAAAAAGCCTAGGCAAAAGTGTGTAGGACATTTTAAATATTGCAAAACTCATTTCAAAGTGATAGTAAGATATTTTGGGTAGATTGGTCTCATGGTTCCACATGCTTCCAATAAAATGAGAGCATGCTGGCTCTATCAGATACTTGGTATTATGATGGTTGAAATCAGTCAGAGAAACATTTTTTTAATCAGAAAAAAATTTAACTAGTCATTTTGTATTTGCATGTGTAAACAAATTTCAGAGTATAATAAGACACAGGGTGCTGACAATGTTAGCATCTATTATGGTCTAAACATGCATGTTCATCTAAAATTCCTATATTGGAATCCTAATCTCCAAAGTAATCGTGTTAGGAGATGGGGCATTTAGGAAGTGATTAGGTCATGAGGGATTCATCCTTGTAATTGGGATTAGTGCCCTTATAAAATAGGCCTCACAGAACTCCCTAGCACTTTCCTTTAGGTGAGGATACAACAAAAAGTTTGCAACCTGGAAAAGAGTCCTCACTCAGTCATGTTGGCACCCTGATCTTGGATTTCCTACCTCCAGAACTGTGAGAAATTACATTCTGTTGCTTTTTATGGCACTTAGTTTGTGATACTTTGATACAGTAGTCCAAAAGGACTAAAACCCTATCCAAAATAATGATCTTGTAGCTATCAACATTCTTAACACCCAATGAGATGATTATTACTTACCATATAAATATAGCTTTTACTTGAAAACCTGAAGTAACTAGAATTTGTCTAGAAAATAGAAGAATTGGGACAGGATGTATGTATATAGGTAGACTACTGAATGATAGATAATCTTTATGAAGGCTATCATAGGGAAGAAAGGGTCAAGCAAATCTAACCAGCAATGACTACAACAGGGTAATCAATTTAAATTGAATTCTATTAGAACTATTTAATAAAGCTATTTATTAGAGCAATCCAGCACAGACTACTTTGGGATTATCAATCATGAGAATGAAAGAATAATGGAGTTAATGGACTCTGAAGTCATACCAACATATCAGGGGAGGACTAAACCCAGCATATTAGCAATTTCCTAGAAATTAAACAATGCTGTTATCAGGCACACTCTTAATCCCCTATTTTGAACAAAACTGTGATCAAACAAAAGTAATTTAGCTGTTTGCTTCAGCACATACCCACTTTTGGATGATAAAACCAAATACCAACAGCTTATTTATGAACATGTGTTTTGTGTTCCTCTCCTCATTTTGCCCTCCAACCTAAAACTAATCTGTCAGAAACTCTGCCCAGTTCCAACCAGTACTCCACTTTTTAAGCTTTACCATAAAACCACACAACCAGGCTAAAATATTATAAATATCTTTCCCTAATTTCCCCATTTGGAGAGTCTACTAAGACTCAGTGTTATGGGTTGAATAATTCATACATTCAAGTTCTAACCTTCACTATTTCAGAATCTGATCTTATTTGGAAATAGGTCATTGCAGATGTAGCTACCTAATCTAGAATGAGGTTATACTGGAGTGAGTGGGGCCCTAATACAATATGACTGGTGTCCTTCAAAAAGAGAAAATTTGGAGAGAGATGTGCAGCACAGGGAGAAAACCATGTGAACACAAGAGCAGAGATTGGAGTGATGAGTCTACAAGCAAAAGGAACATCAAAGCTTGCCAGAAAATCACCGGAAGCTAGGTAAGAGGCTTGGGACAGATTTTTTTGTCACACATCTCAGAAGGAACCACCTCTAATACCACACTGAACAACAGATGTCTGCATCCCCAATCTGTGGTGCTTTGTTATGGCAGCCCTAGGAAACCAATATGCTCAGTCAGGATGCTATTCTTCCTCACGACAATAGGTCTCATAAACTTAATTTTTTTTATCAGTAAGGTTTTTTGGAGACATTTTGGGCAGTCAACATAGAAATACATTAAAATTTTGGTTTTCCCACTTAATAATTATGTCATCTTAAACATCTTAATCTCCAAAGGATTAGTTACCACATCTGAAAAACTTAAATAGCATCTACTTCACAGAGATGTTGTGAACTGTCCAATGCCTGCCACACAGGACATCCTATATTAATGGCATTGATAATAAGGCTAATAGTAATAAATATCATAACAATGCTGGTAAGGGTGGTGGTAAGGTGGTGTTAATTTCAGTAGGATGCTGAATTAAAGGAAATCCAAAGACTGCTCTAGGATCCTATGAAAGACAGGGTATATTTTGTATTTAGATATGCTTGTTTTTCTAAAGAGAAATATCTTTTAATCAACTTCATAAAAGAATGGCAAGAATAATTTGTGGCATTCATTTTCATTTAATAATTTAAGCCTGAAGTCCTTAAGAAGTTTGTTTCACCAGTGGTTTTAAAAGAACTTCTTGACATACTTTTATTTAATTAGTTTACTCAGCAAAACAAAACTTCATAAATAGTGCAAAGGTAAAATATCAGCCTGCCTCAAATTGAACGATACCGTGGAATATAAACAGGGAGTTATAATTAATGAGGTTTTTATTGAACTTTCAATTATTTAGTAGCAGTACATATTAATTTAAATTATCCATATCAGCCTTTTCTCCTGTGTAATCCCTTTCTTTCTCTTATTCCTTCATGTATCTCTTGCCATACCATTCTTTGTTTCTAGTGCCTCATTTATTTAATTATTTTAAAAAACACTCATGTGACCTTTCTATATGCTATTTACTACACTAAGTGCAGAACACGATCCTTAATCTCATGGAGCTTAATCTAATGGGAATCGAACACACAATACATCAAATATCATTGTCTTTGAAAATATTAAGATACTACCGTTCTTTACATATATGTGTGTATCACATAAAACATTATCATTCATAGACTGGTATTTATATATCCTGATATAAAAATAATGAGAAAATTAAAAGAAGGATATATGCTTTGTGAAACTTTTCTACTACTATTACATTAATTCTGAGTGATGGCTGTTTAATAATGGCTCCCATCTGTAAATGAAGAGAGAAGTTAAGCACCATTAACCACTTAGAAAGGACTTTTGTTTAGAACAACTATTGATAGCTTAAAATAAAGGAGTAAATCAAGATATGTGAAAAACTTAATACTCTATGTCTGCTAACTGAAGACCCTTATAAAAATATTACAGAAGGAAGGATATTGATAAGAAAATTCTATCTAGAATATGGTGTAAAATTCCATTTGTCTCCCAGTCACTGCTTTACTTGTCCTCTCTGTAAGATTTCACCATATTTAGGACACGTTCTTTTTTTCAACTCTTTTGTCTAATGTCACTGATTTGACCCAGCTGGTTCTCTGCATGTATATTATTCTCTTCCCAAACTGGGTTTTCTTTTTTTTTAATCTTACTATCATTTTTAGGTGGTCTACTCTCAGTCTTCTCTTTTCCACAGGCTAAGTGGTTTTATCTACTTTTCTGACTTCAACTACCATCTTCAAAATGGTAATTTCTAAATCTTTATCTCCAGATTTCTTTCTTTCTCATAACTATTTCACACTATTTCCATATAACTTTTGTTTATAGTGTAGCAGCCCATTCACCAAACTGGACCCACCCTTACCTTTACTATCTCTGTTCCTATACTTGGGCCATTTCCTCATCTGCCTGAAATGTTCTTCCTCCATCTGGTTATCAGGTTTCTTCCTATAGTTGCTTTCCTTGATCTTTACCAACACATCAGAGTTCATTGTGCTCTTGTCAGCGTTTCCATATAACTTTATACTTACTTTTCCTCATCATTTATTACACTGTGGCTTTGTTAGATTTATTTATTTATTTATTTTACTATACTATGAGCCTTTTAAGACATGGGAGCCCTTTTGTATTAAAATAATAAAAAATGGAGGCACCTGGGTGGCTCAGTGGGTTAAAGTCTCTGCCTTCAGCTCAGGTCATGATCCCAGGGTACTGGGATCTGGCTGCACGTCAGGCTCTCTGCTCAAGCAGGGAGCTTGCTTCCCCCTCTCTCTCTGCCTGCCTCTCTGCCTACTTGTGATCTCTGTCTGTCAAATAAACAAATAAAATCTTTAAAAAAATAGTAAAGAATTCCAGACAACTTTAAGTAAGTTGTTAATTTCTCAATCTTAGTATCATCAATCCATAAGGTTAAAAAAATGTAAACATGCTGGTTCTTCACAGAGAGTTCATGTCAAAATTAAGCAAAGGAACAAAGGATATAAATGTGCTCAGGAAGGAGGAAAGGACTACATTAAAACTGGGTGGTGTCTGATTTTTATCACATTTGTCAGGAATCGCTTTTTTTAATGCAAGCAAAAGTTAAGAGTTTTGAAATTTAAATTACTATAAATATGTGATTGTGTATTGTCCTTGTGAAATTTCTCATTTAAAATCTACAACTGTTAAGGTTTGAAAACTATTTCTGTAGGAAACAATAAGTCCTTAGAGTGTTCTGAATAGAGCAAGTGATATTCTCAAGTGTGTGTTGAGGAGGGCACACACTGACACATATGTGGGGGATAACTTTTAAAAAGATATGGTGGGAAACAGGGAGTTTACACAGAAGGCTATTGCAGTACCACAGTGAGAAACTGTAAGAGACTAAACCAGGACAATAGTAGTAGAAATAGGGAAGAGGGGATCAGTTTAACAAATGTTTAAGATAAAATGTTTACGATAAAGTGCTTGGTAATTAATTGGTTGAGGAAGTCTTAAAAAGGAGTCAAGATTGCAAGTATTTCTAGATTTGATAAAATAAATGGATACAAATTTCATTACCTTAGAAAATACAGAAACACTGATTTAGGACAAAAGAAACTAAATTTTAAATTTTTGAAGTAAGGTGTTTGTAAGTTATCCATATAAACTTATCCCAGAAGATGAGTCACTATATTATTCAAAATCTGTTTGGCTCATGACCAAATTCTAAACTGGAATAAAAATAATTTGAGGGGTGCCCAGGTAGCTCAGTGGATTAAGCCTCTGCCTTTGGCTCAGGTTATGATCTCAGGGTTCTGGGATCGAGCCCAGCATGGGGCTTTCTGCTCAGCAGGGAGTTTGCTTCCCCCCCACTCACCCCCACCTGACTCTTTGCCTCCTTGTGATCTCTGTCAAATAAATAAATAAAACCTTAAAAAAATAATAATTTGAGAAGCATGCACATAATAAATGTAAAGAACACCATATGTAGTCTTAGAAGTACAGTGAATATAGCCCAGATCTCCGAGAAATAGCGAAAACTCTGAATGGCACCTATATTTAAGGAAAAATAAAAATAAAATCCATGAAAACATTATAGATAGAATAATCAGAGAAAGTGAACAGTAGCATACGAGTTTGACTTTATGGGAGAAAAAAAGGTAGAGAATGTCTGGCAAAGAATAATCAATGCTTCAAAGGAAGTAAAGAAATACAATAAGATGAAAATTATCCATTGGAAGTAGCATTTCAAAGACTCCTAGTATCTTTTGTCAGAGGGGTTTCTATGGATTAGTGAGCACAGGAGACAATGCAATCAGTTGAGGAGTAAAAGTGAGAAGTGCAACATTATGAACTACCTTATTCTCTCTAGAAATTCACATTAGGTTGAAAAGTTAAAAAACACTTATCATTACCTAAAGAGAGTTAAAGAATCAAAGAAAAGTTCATTTATTGTGTTTTAGAGAGGATAGAAGTGGACTTATTTTTAATGTGAGAGAAAGCATCTAGAAGATAAAAAGATATTTTAAAAAAAAAAGCAGGGAAATCTTAGGGAAATAAATAGATCATAGGATTACAGGGAAGGAATTAAAGCTCAGGAAAGTTACCCAGAAAACTGAACTGTAAACTAGAGAAGCCACTGGAGAGAAAGGTTTTGAAATGAGGGTAGGATATAAGTAAGTTGGAAGATATAAATAACTTATATAAAGAAGTTAGTGCATATACATAGGTAAAGAAAACATTCAAAGGTTGTATTAATTCATTTCTAGACTAGATTGAGTTGACTAAACTTTAAGTTACTGCCATACCAAAATACAGCCTTTGCATTTTTTTGAGATATAATCATTTAAAATATTTAGTTCATGTAGGTTTAACGAGTATTGGATCTAGACAAAAACATTCTGTACATGCCTTTTCTGTGTAGTTGGTACTTAATGAACATGACTTGGATGAATGCAATAATATTTAATCTACATACATACTTTTAAAGTGGGAACTATTATGACCCTATCTTTACAGATGGAGAATTTAAGAACCAATGAGTTCCACACATTAGCTCAAGGTCACACCGTAAGTAAGTGGAGCCTGGATTCAAACCCAGATTTTTCTGATTCCACAGCCCACATTTCCATTCCTGTGCAATGCCTACTTCTTATTGCCAAAATTCCCCTTAGCCAAAGATTTCAGGGGTTGTTTTTTTGTTTGTTTGTTTGTTTTTTAAAACTTTTACTTATTTGACAAAGATCACAAGTAGGCAGAGAGGCAGGCAGAGAGGAAGGGAAGCAGGCTCCCTGTTGAGCAGAGAGCCGGATGCGGGGCTAGATCCCAGGACCCTGGGATCATGACCTGAGCCAAAGGCAGAGGCCTTAACCCAGTGAGCCACCCAGGCGCCCCAGATTTCAGTTTTTTTAATTCAAGTGGAAAAGGATGATTTCCGCCACCTCTTGTTCCAGTTCCCTCCAAGACTTACTCTACTCTACATAAGCAGCATAAACACTATGTACAGTTAAAGGATATAATCAAAGACTCCTTGTTTAGAATAAATTGAATTGAATCTAAGAAGTCCCATGTGTACTTCCTTCACTGCAATAGTCTATTTTCTGCATAAGAGAATATACACATCAGGGGCGCCTGGGTGGCTCAGTGGGTTAAGCCTCTGCCTTTGGCTCGGGTCATGATCTCAGGGTCCTGGGATCGAGCCCCGCATGGGGCTCTCTGCTCAGTGGGGAGCCTGCTTCCCCCTCTTTCTGCCTGCCTCTCTGCCTACTTGTGATATCTCTCTCTCTCTGTGTGTCAAATTAATAAATAAAATCTTAAAAAAAAAGAGAGAGAGAATATACACATCAATACTTAAATTTAATATATGAAACTAAAACACTTGCAAGCTTTGAATGGCACTGACATTCATAATGTGCTGGGCTGAGGAAAAAGGTAATTACAGCAATAATTTTTGAAACATAAGCTCCTTATTACTATTCAAAATAAAGCAGACCTGAGAAAATGCAGACGTTAAACAGAAGTGTAACAAAACCAAGGGTCAAATGTGGAACAATATTAGGACATTATTTTCTGAATTCCCCCATGTTTTTCGTTTCAATTATTTTTTCAAGTTCTAGGAAAGTCCGTAACATTGGCTTTATTGAAAATACTGAAAATATTCAAGGTACTTTTATAGTTCTATTAATATTGAGATAGCATCCTAATTTTAGACCTAAATGAACCATTAAAAATCTTAATTTAAACCAGATACACAGAGTAAATCATGGAAAATTCAAATGGTTAAATGATTGTCAAAAAGTTGCAGAACAGTTTCTGGAAAGCCATCCTAAAAATTGTGTGTGTGTGTGTGTGTGTGTGTGTGTGTGTGTGCACATTTTTAAAACATTTTCTCTTTCCCTGTAAAGTACTTTAAAGAGGGGGATAATAATTGCAATACAAGTCTTAAAAATGCACTGGGTATGATGCATAAAAAATGAATTTTGGAACACTGAAAAAAATTAAATAAATAATTTTTTTTTTAAAAAGTGAAAATAAAAGCAAAAAATTGCATAACATTTCAATGCATTTATGATGCGTTTTTTATCTTGAAGTTCTTATATGCCAACAAAATACTTTCATAGGATCCAATCTTCACATTTTAGACTTTCATCCAGTTAATCTCCTTTATATATCTTGCCTTCTTTCATCTCTTAATCATTGAATGTGTGCTGATCTTATATACACCATGCATCATTAAATAGTCTGTGGTTTGGTTTTGTTTTGTTTTACAGCACACATTCTAGACAGCTCAGGGGCAGGGAAAGTTAAGTTTTGGCAACAAAAAAAAACACAATAAAAGTTACTCTTAGCAGAGTTGTTTCACAAATTAAGACATTTCCTAATAAATTCCTTAGCTAATAATTTGATGGTAAATAATTAAGGTAAAGTAAATAGATACTGCCAAACTGTTAAGCTTTCTTACTGGATATTAATTATTCTATATAGTAAAATGAGAGAATAGTATTTGTGATGGATGCTCCATAGCTGGGCTGCCCTTATGAACAAAAGATTAACATCTGACAAAACATGTGCTTTAATGTTAATAGTAACAGTAGTAACAATGTTCTTATTGACATAAATATAATAACTGTACATGCATTAAACAAATACAGTGATTAATTTTAAAATATCATTATTTATTTATTTATAATAAAATATATAAATATGTTTATATTATATAGAAATATGTGCTATTTATATATTATACAATATTTAACATTTGTCTATGGCAAGTAAATGAAGAATTCTTTTTTTTAATTATTATTATTATTATTATTTTTATTTGACAGACAGAGATCACAAGTAGGCAGAGAGGCAGGCAGAGAGAGAGGGGAGGAAGCAGGCTCCCTGCTGAGCAGAGAGCCCGATGGGGGGCTCAATCCCAGGACCCTGGGATCATGACCTGAGCCGAAGGCAGAGGCTTTAACCCACTGAGCCACCCAGGCGCCCCAAGAATTCTTCTATAGTATAATAAATATAGAATAAATACATAAAACTAATAAATGCTATTGAATGTTTAAAAATATTTATCAGATATTTAACATATGGTAAGTTACCTAACTTCTCTGTGTCTCACTTTCTCACCTGCAAAATGAATATAACAAAATCTACTCATAAAGTCATAAGGATTAAATAAATTCATATAATAAAACTCTGAGAATAATTCCTGAAACAGTTAATCCAACTAGCAATTCTGTCAGAAAGGTATTATTGTCCCAAATTTGCAAGTGAAGAAACTGAGGTTTAGGATGAAGGATGAAGAAATTTGCTAAGGAAACACATTTATTCATTGGCAGGATTTTAGCCCAAACATATGACTCATTCATTCTCATTTAATCCAGCAGTCATTAAATGCCAGTTCATACAATGGTGTTATAGTCTAATTCCATAACAAAATGAGACAGATCATAATGTTGCAGAGAATTTTTTTTTTTCAGAAAATTAACTATATGCTAATTAAAGAGCTATATTTTTTTCTAAAACTATGTTCTTTCAACTATTTTCTGATATTAAAACATTTTTCCTTTTAGGAAATAAATTGAAAGTAGATGACAGTTTTTGGTTTTTGTTTTGTCTTGATGTACTTAACTGGCAAATTTAAAGAGTTGGCACTCTACATCAGTCTCAGCATTCACATCTGATGATTCATTTCATTTGCCCTCAAAAAAAAAATTTAAAATCTAAGAAGTACTGATTAAATCCTTTAGGTTTTTTTCATCATGTCAGATTTAGAGATAAAAATATTTTCAGTGCATTTATTCAAATTTTTCGTGGTTGTGTACCTTTTGTGAAAACAGAAATTTCAACTTTGGTCAACTGAACCTTATACATGCCTTACAGTTATATCCCTATTCAAACTATACAATTCTACTATTTCAATAATATATAGCCTAAGAAGGTCAGAAGGCATCTTCATGAATATAAAACAAACAAAAAAATAAACTACTTACCTGAAACATTTCCACACAAGTAATATCTACACAGCAAAATGTGAAAATAATATACATTTTCTGATTGGTAGGAAGTTTAATGGATTATATATATATATGCTAAGCACTACTTAGCAAAGGGTCATAACACTCCCAACATGGAAATAAAATCTGATGACGGAATGTGTTGCCATTTAAACCATTGTTCCTAAATATTTTCAAGCCAAGTACCATTTTAAAATAAATATTAAATGTCTTGGCTATTTTGTAGATTCTGGCATGACCACTCTAGGTGGGTAAAATATTAGAGAGGGACATGCGGATTTTATACTCCCTTTGAGAATCACTTATAAGCCAAAGGCCCATATTTATATGTAGATTTTCCCCAAAGTAAAGAAAATATCTACAGATAGTTATACCCTAAAGTAGAGATTATGTCAATTCTCATGTTCTATAATATGCATTACAATTATTGTAATAGTTAATAATATATACTGCGAATAAGGCACACTGCATAAAATGCTCAATTAATCCTCAGAAAATCCACATAAATTAGTAGATACTATGATTACTCTGCTTTATAGATGAAAAAACTGAGGGACATTGAGTTTAAGTATCGTACCCGAGCAGTAACACTGGAAAATGAACCCAGGCAGTATCTGCACAATTAACTCATTCATTATAAAATATACTGTCTATCACATAAGTTACAATATAGTATAGTATTAACATGCATTCTTCAGAGTCTTTGCAGGTGAAAAATATCAAATCCCTGTTCACATCATATACTTTTCATATATGAATAAAATCTACAACTGTGACTAATGTTGTGATTGGTGATTTAAAATTTTTGCTTGCCCTGAACTTCTCTTAGCCTGGGAATTCATCTCTTCTTCAGTAATTTTAAATCCACGCACTATTCTCTCCTATTTCAGATTTTAAAACAGAATATAAGAAACTAAAACTCCCCACAATATTATGGATCCTTATACTGACTGAGTTTGGCAATAGAAACATTTTCTCCATTTTCCTATGAAGTTTAAATAACCGTGCAGTTAAGGAGGCTATACCACAAACTCAAGTCATTGTCTGTTTAGCTGAGGGTTTTTTTTTCTCTTCAACTCACCTCCTTCAACTCACCACTTTAATAGGTGATTGATTATAAATTATTTCACAGCCAATCAGCTGGAGTCCTGGAGGAGGTTCCATGAGGAGCCACAGTGGACAAGGGAAAGGCATTCACAGGGTCTCAGGGCAGCAGCTGCTTACCAACTCTTCTATCACATTTCAGTTAGACCTGGTTCAGCTCTACCAGTGCATCCTGGCCACACACAGGGGTAGGGTTTCATGCACCCAGTGGCATCACAACACAATTAATATTCTATGTATCACTGAGAATGCAGCAGGACTTATAAAAATAAGTTACAAGGTGAAAAAAGGAAAAAAAAAACTGTTATTCTCAGATCTTGGAGGGAAAGACGTTTTCTCAATAATGAGAAATCCAAACTTTAATTTGGTCTTTAGTAAAACCTGGTCTCTCTGGTAAGGTCTCAAGTCAATTTAACAACACCATTTCTTTGAGGTCAGAGCCTGTTAGCCTTCTGAAAAGCTTTCTGTTGAACAGTCAGTGCTTTTCTGAGGGCTATATTTAATCAACTGTAAAAGAAATGAGGGATTTAAAGGTCTTAAAGTTAAGGGCAAAAGAATCTAAACATCAGGTTAAGAAGAAACAAATACATTATTCAAATCCTGGGAGAGATGTTCCAGTCCTTCAAAGTCCTTTTGCTAGAAATAGGAAGAGATTACCTATATAGTCATGACCTCATGTTCCATAATCTTCATGAAAACACCCAGGGAAATTAAACCCAGAATATTAGCCTATCTGAAATTTTACCATTCATTATATTACTCTTTTTATTATTTAAATTTTTTTTTTGTCAAATACCAAGCCCAGTGTAGGTAAAATTGCAGAGAAATCAGAAGAGCATAATTCTCAGAAGATAACTGATTGTTTAAATCTATCCCAACCCTCCTCCCCATTCCCCTTCTATCCCACCCCATTTAACAACATATGATTGACTTCACATTAATGCAGTTAGATATCCCTTGGCAAATTACATTTTACTATTCCTGTTATTACTTACTAAAGGCTAAACAAAAGTCTTTATTTCCCTATGTATCCCAGGGAGCATGGGTAGATTTAATTTCAGGACCAAAAATTATTTCTGGAATGTCTGTAGTTTGTTTTCCTTTAGCTAAATGCATTAATTTTATTCATTCATTCCATTTATTCATTTGGAAACCAATAAAGACACAAAATTAATTCTGCAATTCACTAAAGCAAAAATCCCATTTAATTGAATAAGTAGGTATTAAAGAAAAGAGCTATTATAGCCCTAATGGATAAAACATGTATGCTACATTTGTCTCTTGGTAGAGGTCTCTAAAGACTACACTAAGTTTGACTTCAAAAAATCATCTTACCCCAACACAGAACAGATTATTTCCTTTATGAATTAAAATATAAAGAAAATATGCTTTTGATTTCTGATAGTATCTTTCCTTAATTTTCATTTGAGAATAATCAGTTATCTCAATTTTCCCCAGTCCTCACTTAAAGACAGTGAAATTAAAAAGACATTGATGTTCTACTTTTCAAACAATGGGTCACTTCTGATTAAACTTCGATTGAACATTAGACTTTCAGACTTAAAACAAATTGCCTCCTTTTGCTTTTCAGTATGGACCCAATTTCCTGCTGCCCTCAGGTCACTTGATGGTAATTAATTGATTATGAATCAACTGAAGGTGGATTCAAATTGGAAAAAAAAAAAAAGAGAGAAAGAGAGGGAAAGAAAACCTGTTTCTTTCCTTTAAATTTATTACCAACATTTTATAAGTGACTCAGTACTCTCTCATTATATATATATATATATATATATATATATATATATTCAGCAGTTATATATATATTCATAACTTATATATTCATAATTTAACAAATTTTTTACATTTATAAAGTATTTTTAGGAAAAGTAGACAGTTCAACTTTTACTTCACTTTAGATTATTATTTGCCTTTTGGGAAAAGTTTTCATCAAAGAACCGTATCATGCTCTATAATTATTAAGTTATTTCATTGTGATTTGATAGAATAACCAAACACGAGGGGTCACAGTATTTCTCACCAATCTCTCAATACAGGCAGCATGGTACACTAGAATAAGTAGAAAATTTGGACCTGGGTTTGAATTCTGTCTCTGCTGCTCACTATGGTAACTTCAAACAGAGATTTTAGCTCTCTGACACTTTTTCTTATGTATATTATTGGAATCTTGGTACAATGCACACAGAGTATTAGTATGTATTGTTACTACTCTTATAAATAACATGTGTTTTTAAAATACCTATATTTGTAGGGGCGCCTGGGTGGCTCAGTGGGTTAAGCCTCTGCCTTTGGCTTAGGTCATGATCCCAGGGTCCTGGGATTGAGCCCAGCATCAGGCTCTCTGCTCGGCAAGGGGGTCTGCTTCCTCCTCTCTCTCTGCCTGCCTCTCTGCCTACTTGTGATCTCTGTCAAATAAATAAATAAAATCTTTTAATAAATAAATAAATAAATAAAATACCTATATTTGTAATTGTTATATATTATTATTTAGTATTATTAAATGAAATAGCCCAATAACCAAAATCCTCAAAATGGTAGCTTGCACATAGCAGCTGCTCCAAAATGCTAATGTTTATTATTATTTTATTATTTATTACATTAGTGTATGTTATTAAACTTTGTATCCAGTGCTTATTATGACTTTACATACTTAATACCTATTTATTTGAGCTTAATATCTTTGAATATTTATCAGAATCATACATGATCAAAAACTCCATGCAAAATGAAAAAGGTGGCCTTTTTATTACTCAAAAATATCCAAGATGTTTTAGAGAATCTTTATAGGATCATTTGGAGATGAAATATTCAAAATAACTACTACTAATAATTGATTCTAAGATCAGTGATCAAGAAGGCAAAAGCTTAAGATGTTCTGACTAAACTATCACAGCCACCTGTGTGGCCATGGGCAAATGTCTCAAATACTCTCTCATCCTTTCTTCCCTCATCTATAACAGTTAAACAAATGTTTATTAAGCTACAGGTTATTGCTTATACATGGACAAAGAAGAATAAAATACATTCTTTGACTTTGAGAACCAAACAAGAGAAGATACATGAAGGTATAAATACACAAGTGTGTATAAATACGTGTGTGTGTGTGTATGTTTGTGTATGGAGAGAGAAAGAGGAGAAACACAATTTGCTTAAGCATACAGTCTAGAGAGAAGGATGGATACACACACACGTGTGTGTATATGTAACATTAAATTTACATGTAAATGTACATATGTTATATAAGTATGTGCCTGTTTGTTTATGCATTTACGAAGAAATAAATTTTAGTTAAAATAAAGTAAATGAAATAATGGAGGCATGCATAGGACACTAATCCCTGAAGTTTCAGGGAACATCCCAGGAGAAGTACTTTTGGAACCTAACCCTGAAAGATAAAATTGTAGTCAGGAGGAAAGGGCTTTAGCATATTTCAAACAAAGGGAAAAGCATCCTCAAAGGCAGAGAGATGAAGAACTCCTTGGTCCTTAACTGGATACTCTAAATTTAGAGTTTGTTGTTAATTGGCTAAAATGTTTGCATTGTGCAGTGTGACAGGATATGAGATAATGGAAGGTCACTGAGGATCTTAATCTAATGCCAAAGAATTTGGACTTTATTTTAAAGATAATTAAGAGACATCTGTAAGGTTAAACAGGTAGTGAGGAAGTTCAATTGGATTATTTCGGTGGCATATGAGCTCCAACATTCTGTGATTTTATTACAGGTATAGTACTTGAAAGATTTTCATCAAAATAGTTTTTGTTTATAAATTTACTCTAAAAAATATAATAGAAATTCGTAGACATATATATTCACCACTTTTATGGATTACATAGCCACAGTGTAGTTATAAAATGAAAAATAAGTATTATTTTTTACATTTCTTATGAATGGAATATTCTGGAAAAGATATTTATTAAACAAAGCAGTTATAACCATGAAAGATGCCATATTTGATTTAAAAATTGGCAAAGTGTTATTATGATTACAGTTTAATAATGCAAACTATGGCCAACAGAATGTGAAGATAAAAACCTATTGTCAACAAGTCATCCTAGGTCATTTTCTACTTAAGAAAACTATTTTCATATGTTAACCTGATGACAGTAACAGAATTTTGTTTATATAGCTACATTCAGTAATGTCCAAAACATGTAATCCAGCTCAACAATGATTATTTCAATCTTTATCTATAATTACCTGACATGCCAGCAGATTGTGTACTGTTTGCAAAACAACTCTCACTTCCTCTTTTACTAAGAGAGAAAACTGAAAAATATCTGCTTTCCTTGGATGACCTGTGTTTTTCTGTTTTTAAATTAAGAAATTTAAGTCACTAACATGGTGAAATGAGTAATAGTAACATCTTAACAAATATACATTTATTAACAACTTCTAGAAATTATTTTTCAGCTCCCAATCTTAAATTTAGGATTGGTATTTCTGGACTAGAAAAGATAGTAGGAATTAGGTGAGCCCTTCTTTTGATATCTGAAGAAACTGGCCTAAAAATGAGCTGATTAGAGTCAGTGCTTGTTTTGGTCTCCATGCCCTCATTTCAAACCACTAGGTGACTTTTCTAAAGTGCCCATCAAAGCTGATAGTCATCAGAACACAAAGATGGCTAGCACTGTGCAACCAAAAGAGCCAGGGGGGAAATAGAGATGTATAAGTGACTTTTCTCTCAGCTATGCTGTAGGGCCTGTAGAGTTCTGTCCCTTGCTAAGTCTACACATTTTAATAAGTTTTTTTGAAAAGGCCAAGAATAGTAGAAACATGAACTCTTAACAGTGTATTTATATTAACAGTACTCTTTCACATGCAGTAACAAATACTCATATACATATTGCTTTCTTTGAAAAAGTTAGTTTCATATTTATATACTTTAACTTTCTTAAGTGAAAATCTCTCCCATGCTCCCCTTACTGGAATTATTATTATTGTTGTTGTTATTTTTATTATTATTATTATTTATGATTTTATTTATCCATTTGACAGAAAAAGGGAGAGAGGCAGGCAGAGAGAGAAGCAGACTCCCTCTGAGCAGGGAGCCTGATACAAGACTCAAACTCAGGCTGCTGGGATCATGACTTGAGCCAAAGACAGATGCTCAACCAACTGAACCACCCAGGTGCCCCTGGAATTATTCTAACTTTTAAATAGAGGTCTTTAAATATATGGAAAACCTTGAAAATCTTCCCCTCCCATCCACTTTGTGTTTTTTGTTTTGTTTTGTTTTGTTTTGTTTAATATTTCACTGCTCCCAATGTTCCAAACTACACATGATTTATTCTTTTTATTTTTTTCCCATTCGCTAGTTCTGATGGGTTTCAATAATGAGACCAAAGTCAGGGTTCAATTTCCAGGTGGGCTAGAAGGCTTATTATTGAAAACATTTCCTTTCTGGGGGTGCCTGGGTGGCTCAGTCAGTTGAGCATCCAACTTCTGATTTTGGCTCAGGTCCTGATCTCTTGATGGGGAGATCTAGCCCCACCTCAGACTCCCTGCTGGGGCTGCGGGGGTGGGGGGGAGCCTGGAATCTGCTTCCCTCTCTCCCTCTGCTCTTGCCCCCAGCTTGCACATTCTTTCTCTCAAAATAAATAAAGCTTAAACAAATAAACAAACAAATGAAAAAACATTTCCTTTTGGCATCTCCATTTTCATCCTAGTTAGTGATCTTGAAAATATGCAGAGCTAACCAAAAGGAAACCAAAAACCTCAACACAGAAAAACGGCTTAGTACAAACAATCATCACTACTAGAAAAACTAAGTCACATAGGGCCTTGAGTCAATAGAATTATCTTTTTGTGTGTATTATGGTGGTGTCAAAGGATAGTGGTGCACATCAGTATTTAATTGATTTTGTAAATGTTTCAGAAATAATAAAAATGATATGAACAAGGTCTAAGTTAAGCATAATGGCAAAATGGTTAATACCTTCTATTTTTACTATGATGCCACCCTGTAAGCAATTTATATTTTACATAGAATAGACATTGAGTAAACCTGTGATAGAAAAATAAAGATCATTAGCATTTCCATAAGTTCAATCCATTACAAAACCTGTAATATCATTAAATCAATCTGTGTTTAGGAGACTTATCTAAAAGACAAATTCACAATCCCTACACAACTGCTATAAAAATGTTTAAAGGACTGTCTCATTTTGCATTCGAAGGCTATGCCAAAGTCTGTAGAAGCATGAAGGAGAAAGAAACACTGGGGAAGAAAAGGAAAAGCAGAACAAAAATATTTCTCATGCCTGCACTGTGGGTTCTTTGTCTCATTATAAAATGGATTTGCTTTTCAATAAATAAAGCATTGGGCAAAGGACTCATTTTGCAGGTGAACTCCTTGTGATAAATTGCATATTCTGAAATTTAGAAAAATAAATATAGAAAATGTAGATTTAGGGAAAAATGGAACTAATGCATCTTATTGAAGAGATTAAGGAGGAAAAAAGATTTCAATAAAAAAATAAATTAACTGTAGCCTACAATCTGAAGTTGCAAGGTATTATCTTCCATTAAATGAAAAATAAACAACAATAACAACAAAGACAAATATCTGTTGGGCATGACACACAAGAGACTACACGTCTGGTAGCAATGGGAATCAAAAGATAAGATTCTCATCCAGACTTTGCCATGACATGGCGACCATAGGCAAAATCCTTAACATGACTGCACTTCAGTTTCCTATTAATGTAAGACATCTAGATTCCTTTAAACTTAAACTTCTCAGATTTTAGTTTCTGTACTTTTCTGCCTCAAATATAACCTGTTCTTCACATTCTAACCATTGTTTCTCAGTCCTGGTTGCACATTAAAATTACCTAGAAAGCTATTTACATTCACCGCTGCCTCACCCCCAGCCAGTACAATTAAATTTGAATCATAAA
Organism: Enhydra lutris kenyoni; assembly: GCF_002288905.1. Lineage (NCBI taxonomy): Eukaryota > Metazoa > Chordata > Mammalia > Carnivora > Mustelidae > Enhydra > Enhydra lutris. The sequence continues at coordinate 15,302,625 of NW_019154086.1, forward strand.
ATTGATCTTAAAAGATGTCTTTTAACAAAATCCCTTTAACTGGGAGTCACCCTCTTCTCTCTTTTGGAGGATTGACTGAAAAGAAAAGCATAATCACGGATTTTTAATAGAAGTTAGTTTATAACAAATTTGAACTACATGGTAACTATTACCTGATTTTATAACATTTCAGACAACTTTTTCTTACACTTGGAAGTAATACATATTATAAATTAGTAGATAATATATTGAACCCCTTTTCTGCCTTTATTTCTGTAGGCTCCTTTGTCTTTAACAACAAAATAGAGATGAAGTTTTATTGATGTGTCTATGTGAATCTATCAAGGAGCACACAAATGTGATTCTATTTCAAATTATGAGTGGAAAAAGTTTTCAACAACAGAAACACTTTAATAGAGTAGAGGGAAAAAGTATAATTATAAATTAAATACTATTAACCATCCATGCAAAATATCAAGAAAATGTATGAGAAAAAATATAACAAAATTTAACAAACAATATGGGGTAACTGATGACTTTTAAAAATACTGTTATTTGCTTTCTATTTTTTTCAACAATGTGCATGCATTATTTTTATAAATAAAAACACTTGAATTGAATATATATATATATATATATAGCTAAAGTTTCTGTGGAACTCTCATCTGAAAAACATTTGGCTTAAAGCCCAAATTTTCCTTATGCTCATGAAAAAGTCCAGCTTCACAATACACCTGCTTCCTCTCCTCTGTGCAATTTCTTTTTATATTCATTGAGTGAGCAGCAATTCAATAGCTTTTGTGGTCTTCTTCTCTTTTCTCTCCATTTGGTATGGCATGAAAGACATTTCAAAAAAACAACACAAACAACTCAATTGCTTGTTAAATTTTATGTTAAGGATATGCACTGACCCAGCAAAATCACCACAGACAGCCAGACATGCTGCTGAAATTTAAGCATCCTTGCCCACCTATTTGTTTACAGAGAAAGCAAGTAGTGACCTGAAATTGCTTTGCTCTTCTCTGACATTTCAGCTAGAGAAACCACATCAGGAGAAAGCAAGGGAAGTATGTTAGGTTTTCCTCATGCTCTTCTCTTTGTCTCAAGGAAAGCCAAATTGCAGTAAGTATTAAGAACAAACTCAACACAGTCCTTTCATGTATTGAAAGACAGAGCTGGGATTCAAAAACAGGAGAGGCCAGACCTGCTGTGTTGCCTCATCTTGCCCTACAGGAAGAACCGTCAGTGAACACCCAGTGGTTTCAGGGGTAAGATGATCTGAATGGTATTCTTCAAAAATTATGAACATTTTATTTGAATTTATGCTGAAGGAAAATATCTTTGTCCTGAATGTGACAAAAAAAAAAAATCTCCTTTTTTTGTTATTCCCTCAGTTCTTTTCTGACATCCTCAGTAGCAATGTTGTTTTCAGGTAAGCAAAAAGACAGATGGCAGTGGCTCTGACCTTTTTTGGCCATCAGAAAAGGGAAACCAGCCCTCCTTTGTCCTCCAAACATCAGGATTTCTCCTTCCAGTGGCTTTGCTTTTCTTGCAAGCAAACCTCACCAAATTCCTAGTTTATAGCACCTACTTCTAACCAAGGTGCTGGGGCATGAAATGTTCATTTGTATTCTGGGAAGACCTTTGTCAGATTTAAATCTTTTGGCACTTAAGAAAGAAATAGCTCAACACCCTTTGGAGCTGCAAGGTTTTTTGTTTTGCATTTTTTGTTCATTTGTTTCTTCTGTTCCTCTTCAGCTCTTTCCCTCTGTCCCTTCAGGATACATGAAATATAGTGGCAATGTAAGGAACAGTTGACATAACTTGCTGAAGGGATCAGTTGGTAAAGTTCCAGACTTGGAGAATGTGATCCTGGGTTTAAGCACTCTTCCTTGCCAGCCTTGTGAGGAAAAATTTTCCTTTGGATTCTCTCTCACCAAGAGATGCTAAGCTATAGGGCAATGCTCTAAAGAGTATAATGCCTTTATTAACCCTGAGGAAATGCTCCAGCAACTTGCTTTGTAATTCAAACTTTTATTAGAAAACATAGAGATAATATAGGCTGTAATTTATTGTTCCACAACATCAAAAATAGATGGCTATGTTTTAAAGTTATAATTAAATGATTACTTAGGAAAAAAATAAGCAGTATACCTCTTAGGTGTTTTAGGATGAGAAACAAATGAGGGTTGGAGAAAGAAGGCTGGGTAAAGCAGAAATCAGACCTATGCTAAGAATAGAGAAGAAGGCAAATGAGCCTGTCTTTTGCCTTTCTCTCCAAATTAGGATCACCTTTTCTCTGACCAACCCAGTTACAATAGCAAAGTCTTGTCCTGCTTTAGACATACACACACAACATGATTCCCTAAAAAACTTTCCTTACTTCTTATTGATGCACTCAATTTCTCTTTAGTGGGAATAACACCTTTCCTATCCACAGCTAGAAATAAAGGCTTAGAAAACAAAGGCTGATTTGAGCAAATGCATAACTTAAAAAATGTTCTCACAGACTTGCTATAGAAAGGCATAAATGAGTCATGTCAGATACCCAAGAAGAACTCAGAAGACAAGACATGAAAGGGTCTTCACTGGATGTGGAAGGAGCAAAAAACAAAGGCTCTGGTGGCATTGAAGTCACAGGTAGATAACTGACATCATATCTTTGTTAATTCTGATTAAAAGTTAGAGACTAGATAACATTAATGGGAAATGTTTTCTCCTTCACAGAGTACCTAGGAGAAGAAAGAGTCCCATGAGTTTGGAATCCTTTACTTAGCTCCAATTCCATATAGATTAGCAGAAACTACGGACCTGCCTCAGTCACGGATTTTCCAGAAAACAATATAGTTCATGCTACCCAATGTTGGCACCGTATTCCTGTTATCACTTCTCTAGATCTACTTTCTCTCTTGTTGGGACCGTTGCAGTAGCCCTCTAATTGGTCTCAATGATTCTTATCTATCTCCTATTTCACCACAGGAGTCACCTTTCTAAAACACAGAACTGAGGAGGATGTGTCCATGCTTAAAATCTTGTCATTCTGCCTGATCATATAAAGAATCAAACCCTAAACATCATGTAGGTTATAGTTTAGACAGGAATATATAACCTAACCCTAATCATAAGGAAATATCAGACAAACCCAAAATGAGGAACATTTAACTTAAAACAGTGAGATGGATAGAAAAGGAAATTGAATATTTCAAAAATTTCAATGTCATAAAGGATAAGAAAAAAGAAATTACAATAAGCTACTCCCTCAGACCCATTAGGATGGCTACTATCAAAAAAAGAAGAAAATAACAAGTGGTTGTGAGGATGTGGAGAAAGTGAACCATTGTATACTGTTTGTGCAGATGTAAAATGGTACAGCTACAGTGGAAGACACTATGGAGGTTTCCTAAAAATTAAAAATAGAATTACCATTATTACCCAACAGTTGTACTTCTAGGTATATGTCCAAGGGAATTGAAAGTAGGATCTTGAAGAGATACACTCATGTTCATAGTAGTATTATTCACAATAGCTAAAGCATAGACACAAGCCAAGCGTCCACAGATGGAGGAATGCAAAAGCAAAATGCGGCGTATACATACAATAGTATATTGTTAACAAGGCAGAAAATTCTGACATATGCAACAACATGGATGGATCTTGAAGACATTATGCTAAGTGAAATAAGCCAAATGCAAAAAGACAAATACCGTATGATTTCACCTACATGAGCTTCCTAGAGTAGTCAAAATCACAGAGCCAAAAAGTAGAGTGGTAGTGGCCAGGTGTCAGAGGAGAGACAAGAATGGGAAGCTATTGTTCAATGGGAATAGAGTTTCAGTTTTAAAAGGTGAAAAAGTTAGGGAGATGGATGATGGTGATGGTCAGTCACACAACAATGTGAATCCATTTACTATCATTGAACTACATCCTTGAAAATAGTTAAGATGTGAATTTTATGTGTATTTATTTTACCACACTTTAAAAAAAAAATGAAAAAAATGTAAAAAAAGAAAAAAAAGAAAGACAAAAAAGGGCTATGCAAATGTTCCAGATTAATGAGACTGAAAAACAGAATAACAAAATGTAACACCGGATCATAGACAGGTTATTGTACTGGAGAACAATAAAGGCTATAATGGCTACTATTTCTCTAGGGAAAACTGGAGAAAAAAGATTAGAATGTGAACAGTAGATCAGACAAAATTTTATTAATTAATTTTATTAGAATTTTATTATTGTTAAATTACTGAAGTTGATACTGCATTGAGCTATGTAAGACTATTTCTGTTTTGGGGAAATGCACAATGACATATATTTTTTTAAGATTTATTTATTTATTTGAGAGAGAGAGAGAGTAGCAGCAGCAGCAGAGGGAGAGAGAATCTCAAGCAGACTCCACACTGAGAAGAGTCCAATGAGGGCCTTGATCCCGTGACCCTGAGAGCATGACTTGAGCTGAAACTAATAGACCCTTAACCAACTGTGCCACCCAGGCACCCCTACAATGACATATGTAAGGCAAAAGGACATGATGTACATAACTTACTCTGAAATAGCTTAGATTATAGATAGATAGATAGATGATAGGTAGATGATAGATAGATAGATAAATAGATAGATATTTCTATCTACATCTATATCTTAGTATCTATCCATCCAGCCACCCAGGGAGAGAGAGAACAAATGACTGATAACTGGGGGAAAATATTAACCATAAGTAATTCTGGGTAAAATGTTTATAAAACTTTATATTGTTATTTGTATTATTCTATTCTTATTACTGAAACTTTTCTGTAAGCTTGAAGTTGTTTCCAAATAAATTGTTAAAAGAAAAAAAAAAAAAAAGACTTAATTCCCACATTCTACATATGGAATTTGAGGTCCTTCAAATCTGGCACAGCCTGTCTCCCCAGCCTCCTTCCAGTTCCATTAACACTGTACTGAAACATTCTGAATCACAGCATGGATTTTCGTTCAAGCCCTAACTTTGGTATTCTTCTGCATAATAATTACCTACTGATCTTATAAAGCCCAGATCAATTATCATGCCCAGGCTTCCCTGTGAGAATAAAATGGTCACTTTTGTCCCTACTGGGATGTAGATGTAGATATATATACTTATTACTGTGTTTATAAGTTCAGAATATGGCACAATTGTTTATATTATGCCCATATTATAGTTCAAAGTTTCAAATCAATGAATGATTAATAGTTAATCATTGATCAATCATAATTATTAATCATTAGCTAATAAATACTAAGTGACTATGGTTTTGTAAAAGATTCATATAGAAACAGATATAAATATATATTCATGTATTTTAAACCAGATAATGCTTTTCTGCCTCTGACTTATTTTTCCATCTACTCTCTTCTCGTACATAGTTATTATGTAGAGATAAGAAGCCTTCTAAATCTACATTTTCTGAAGAGATGCTTATAAGTTATTAAAATGGAGAAAAGTTCCCATATACATATTAATAAAGTTCAAGTCAACATGAGCATGTGTGTATATTTATATATACACACACACACACACACACACGCACAGAGAGAGAGAGAGAGAAGTCCCAAGGAACAGAGTTTAATTTTGTTAAAGCAAAAATTGTATTTCTGTAATTACTTTTGTTACAGACTCTACAATATAGCCACGGCTATATATCTTCACTGAATGTCTGTTTTATAGCTAAAGATATTGCAAAACCACAATGAAAGCCAATGATCTGATTTTTAGTTCTGGTGTTTGGTGTTTCTGGAAGATATTGAATTTATGTGTTAAAGAATTAAACCCTCTGTTTATCCATGGCCCAGCTCCTGTGTACTATATACCTAGCAATTTTATCAAATAACTTCAATTTCTACCTATAACAATAAATTTCTCTCTGGATAAGAGCGTGATTCATTCACTGTGTTCAATCTATCAAGGTATTTTAACAGTGAAAAAATCTAAAATGCCAGATTTTGACAGTCTTCATGTCAGTATTTTGCTGTGAACTTATAACATGCCCCAAATCACCAGATAGTCTGTGCTCCTGACACATGCATTATATTTAATCACTCTATCAAAATCAAGTAGGACTTCTCATATTGTGTCCAACATCACAGAGCTAAAAATAAAAACAAAAAAAACAGAAACAGAAACAAAACCATTTTACTGTATGGTATAAGAAAGCATTGGAGAAAAGATTCATTTGGCCAGGTATGTAAATAAGGTTTAGAAATAGTTTCTGAATGTATGTATTTTACATTTTTGACATTAAGTAATATGTTATTAATTATTTCAATTTTTATTATCTTAAAACAGAAATAAATGGTTTATATAAACTTTAATTAGAATGCTAAAATGTGGGACACCTGGATGGCTCAGTCGGTTAGACGTCTGCCTTCAGCTCAGGTCATGATCCCAGGGTCCTGGGATAGAGCCCCACATCAGGCTCCCTGCCCAGCAAGGAGCCTGCTTCTCCCTCTGCCTGCCATGCCCCAAGCTTGTACTCTTGTGCTCTATCTCCCTCTCTCTTTCGCTCTTTCTCTGGTAAACAAATAAAAACAATCTTTAAAAAAAATACTAAAATGTGTTTAAACAGTAAACATCAGGTACCTAAAAAATATCAATAAAGAATTATTAGATGGCACTTTCATGGTGTGAAATGAAAATGTTGTCCTTCACTTTAGCCATATGCCTAAATTTGTCCTTCCTGAGGGGGGTGTGGAAAGAACAAACAACTCTTTGTTAGACACAGATTTTTCTGTATCATAATTAGAAATGCAGATGGGAAGTTTAAATTAGGCAATGGCTGACAGGAGGAAAGACATTTGCTTTATAACTGTTGGGAGTGATTTCAAGTTCAAATCCTTTGAAATGAAACAAGGTTCATTTGTCACAGAGTGTAATACAATGGCACATGGTCTCGTTAGTTGGCTCAAGCTTGGTTAAGACTAAAATGCATTTGTGGGACAAAAGGCAAATGAAGTACAGACACTGGTAAGGGATGTTCAGAAAAAAAAAATGAATTCATTTTAAGTTTCCTAAATCTAACATATTAAAGCTTTCCAAATCTCTTCAAGAACTCATCTAATATTTCTCTGCGATAGTTTTTACCTTTAAAAGAAGAAACATCTGCTATGCAATAAGATGTGATTCTTTTAGAATTTAAGATTATATATATGTATGTACATTTAAAACTGAGTGTCTTGAAACTTGGGGAATATATATTTTATATATATATATATATATAAATTATTTTAGATTTCTCTAATCTTCTTTTTCTAGTCAAGGACTTACAACTGGGAGTCTATACATAATTCCTCAAAATAATTAGAAATATTGGTATGAATCCTTGATATTATATCTAGCTTGATTTAAGTTTTCAGAGTTTTAAATTGCAATATGATAACATGGTATTTATTTTTATTAAAGTTAAATATTAGAAACTAAGGGATATGATTTCGTCCTTCTCTCACACAACTGATATGGGCCTAAGATTTGTACCCATAAAACTATTAGATAACAGTGTTTAATCTAAATGTTACTTTCAATTATTCATGTATATTAAATGAAAACAACAATCTTAAACTGCCTCTATAATAATGTTGATTTGTACATACAGTGATGAGTAGTATCATCATAGTAAAGATACCAATATTGTCAAATGACGCCTAAACTACTAAAGAAACATTGTTAGTGAGCAAAATTATATATGTTCCACCTCATTAACTAGAAAAAGTGTGTATTCACAGAATATACTCCTAGATTTTCTTTTTCTCTTGCATGATGGTGTTCACAGAAATCTCCTCAACTCCTGATTTTGCTCAATCAGTGATAAGATAAAATATACATGAATCATGGGGTGCCTGGGTGGCTCAGTGGGTTAAGCCTCTGCCTTTAGCTCAGGTCATGATCCCAGGATCCTGGGATCGAGCCCCAAGTCGGGCTCTCTGCGTGGCAGGGGGCCTGCTTCCTCCTCTCTCTCTGCCTGCCTCTCTGCCTGCTTGTGATCTCTGTCTGTCAAATAAATAAATAAATAATCTTTAAAAAAAAAAAAGATAAAATATACATGAATCAGACAAATCTAGAGTATTAGCTTTGCTAGAAATGTGTCCATTTGAAATGTGTCCAATGTGAAATGAGTTCATTATTCTCTGATTTCTAATTCCTGCTTTGCTACTTGACAGAATCATTTCTCCTCTCTCAATTACTGAATTAACTTCCTTCTCTTTTTCCTCTCTCCTTCCCCCCATCCTCTTCTTCCTTGTAGTTCTGATACTTTATTTTTAGTTTTATTTACTACCCATATGAGCTTCTGTTTTTACCTATCTTGATGGTTTTATCAATTTTTCTGAATTATGTACTAATACTATTCTTTATTGATTCATAAATTTAAATACTGCATTAACATAAATTTAAAGATAGATTTAATTCATAAACAACCATCAAATTAATTACTTCTTTTACCCCAAACACAGTCATAAAAACTATTCTTCATCCCTGCATATTTTTAAAATTCAAAAATACTTAAATCTCTATTTTTAGTTTCATCAATTCTTAATTGTATCTCAATTTCTCCCCATATAGAATTAATATATTAGTGCTCCTATGCTTCTCAAATATCCAAATATGTGACATTTGCTACTTTTATATTGACAAGATTCCCATTATTTACATTCTATTGTATTACCATAATTATTTATATATAGCTTTATTTCAAAAGTTGAAAACCAATAAACATTATGTATAACATTTTAACTATGTAAGTATCATTCATTATTGAGGCAAGTAGGCTATCAGAATTATATACCTTTCTGACCAATGAAACATAAACCCATTCCACTCTAAAATACTATTTATATAAATTTTCCTTTCTTACCTATTGATCAAAATCAAGTAACACATCAGTTAACTTCAGGTTTTGGTTTTGTTCCCCTCTCTGTGGAATTTCTGATTTTTTTTTTCTTTTCCTCCTCCTTACTGGAGTGAAGAAACACATTCTGTCTTCAAATATTCCAAATATTTGACAGCTTAGTACTTGTTCTATTCATTGTGTGAAATCCATCCCCTTCTTAAGTTTCAGTGATTTCATACTCTACTTTAAACTGGAAGTTTCATATTTAAATTATAACTTTCATATGAACTTGGGGTTTTGCTTTGATCTTTGTGTCCTCCCAGATGCCTCTGTCCCTCTGCTTCTTATTGGACCGTTGTTTTTTGGATAGCTGTATAACTTCACTCATATTTCTTCCGTTCAGTATTCTTTTGAATGAGAATCACTGTCTTCTGTATTCCATATCACCCTTTTTCTTATTTTTCTCCTCATTTTGTAACGTCTAAAGAAACTTTCTAAGAATACATGAGAAGTAAGCTTTGCGAACCCATGTAGTAGAGGTCCTGATTCTGTTTGCACAAATGATTGATTGATAGAGTGGGTTTAGAATTCTAGGTTTAAAATAACTTTCTCTAAAAACTTTAAAGGCATTTACCCATTTTCTGATACTATCCTAACTTGCTGATGAGAATTCTGATTCCAGTCTTATTCTCATTCCTTTGTAGATATTAAGCTTTTTATTAATTTGTCATTTGTTTTTAATCTTTGGAAGATTTGGATTCTTGTTATAATAACAAGATAGTATATTTCTTGTTGTATTAACATAGCATTTTAGGAATGATTTATCAGAATAGAATTACTAGAAAAGGGCCAGCCTTGCATGTTTTTAAGATAAGACAATTACTTACATTGTGAAATTTTGGATGGCCCTAGAGGTCTACGTTCTCTTCCAGTATTCACCCAACAAGTTATATAAAAAACAAGCTCTTCCATACTTGCCTAACATGTTATACATGCCCACAACGATGTCATTTAGTTGGCATAAGCACAGCTCTTTTTAAAGGTTCCTGTAAATATGTAAATTAAGAATAATAGGTTATTACCAGGTGTTCCTTGAGTGTCTTAGCCAGTGCATTAAGCACTAGAGGTATACTGATATCCAGAAACTAGTATATAATGGTCAATCAATGTAAGATCTTGGAATGAGAGAGGCAGACAAATGAGAAACCTAGAGGCAAAAGAAGATAGAGGACTTAAGGTTCAGCTCTAGGAATGGAATGTAGGGAGGAAGTATAACACAGAAGTTAAGGGAATAATCTCTGAAATCAGACTGACTGGCTTCAGATTCCTCTGTAATACTCACGTGGCCATAAAAAGCTACTTAAACTTTCTAAGAAATAAGTGGATTTATATATAACAAAGCATTTAATATAATGCCTAGTGTGTAGTAGCCACCCTACAAATGTTAGCCATTATATTATTATTATTATTATTATTATTATTGCCATTTAGTAATTGCGCAGCCTTCGCTGAGAGACTGAAACTCTGATCATTAACACTGTCATGGGGACATTGGAAGTAATGATTCCAATGTGACAGGATTTTAAATGAGCAAACCATCCAATATATAGAATTATAAATGCTTGTTATCATGGAGTACCTATATGCCAGTGTAAATTCATTAGCAGTAATTTTTATAGCCCACATTTCAGAAACACTTTTAGAGTAGTGCGAGGCTTGCTAATATGTTATCACTATCGATGCCACACCATTAAGGGTGTAACAAAGATGTTCCTCCAAGGCAGTAAGTAACACCCACACCCAGGGCCTTCACGATGTTGAATAAAAGGATCCAAACAATCAATTTAACCTCAAATGTGTTTCAACTTGTAAAACACTGAGTCATTAACCTTAACAATGTCAGTGTGCTCTTACTACAAAACTCAACTAAATGAGTGTCCAGGGGAATATTTAAGAGTACAATTCATGTAGAGTAATGTACTAAAAGCATTACCAAAGCCTGTTAGAGGGAATAACCCTGGAGTGCATTGTGAAGGATTAAGACACTTGAAATAGTGAGAAAGGGAGATGAATGGAAATGGCTCATGAGTAGAAACATGATGCAAGTTCCTCAGAATGGCTTGTGATTCCTGCAGTGGGAGTAGTGCTTAAACATCTGAAGGCCTGTGGGGTAGGGGAAACTTCTATCCTTTGAAAGATACTATTTGGTCCCATATCTGTCCCTTAAGAGGAATGTGACCTCTGTCTCAGTCTCCATGTGTAAAAGCAGGTCAAAAAAATCCCTACCTAAAGAGCATAGCCAAGGGAATTACAGGAGACAAGGGAAAAGCCTCAAAATACATAGAAAATGAAACAAATCAAATTATTATCAAGTTATTACTATTATTACCATTAGGACAATGGAATTACTTAAACCAGTTTTTACATTTTCACATACTGCTTCCCATTTTAAACTTTTAATGCTTCACATTTTAGGCTTTTAGGAATCAAGCAGCACTAAAAAAAAAAAAAAAAAAAAAAAAAAAATTCTTGGGTCTATTTTTGGACTCAACCATGGGGTTAGAGGAAAAAATCCTCACTGGTCACAATCCCTACCATGTTGTATAATAGACACCAATCTTTTCACTCTACTGTCTGCCATTTACTATGTCTATATTTTAGTCTTACATGGTCATTGTAGGAGAGAGAGAAATTAGTCCACCTCTTTTGGAAAGTTTTGATAATTTGTGAAATATTTACTAACCAAGAGAATGAATCTAATGGGGCTTGATGGCTCTGGGTAGATATTAACTATTTTGTTATGCCCCTCATTACATTAAATAATAACTAGGAAACCTCTATTATACATGTACACATATCTTCAGGTATATATCTATATATACATGTACATATATGAAGAGAACAGAGATAGAGTTGTTTTCAAAGAGCATGGCTCTTCTGAGAAGATACTATAAAAGCCTCTCAGCTAGATGATAATCACAGCCAAAGTTTACTAAGCACTTATATGCCAGAAACTGTGCAAAGCTCTCTCTCTAAATGTAGATATTAATATTCCTATAATCCAGTGATCTTCAGCTGGGGGAACTTTGCCTTCCAGTGGGCTTTTAGTGATATCTGGAGACATTTTTTGGTTGTCATTCCTGATGGGAGGGGGAATTACACTGGCACCTAGTAAACAGAGGCCAAAGATGTTGCTAAACATCCTTTGAAACACAGGGCAACCCTCCCCAACAAAAAATTATCTGGTATAACATCATAATGTTGATGTTGAGAAACCCTGACATAATAATCAACGTAATCATGATTCAGGTATCATTAAAACTCTCACTTTTTAGATGAGATTATAGCTGAAAGAAGTTAACTTGTGAAAGGTTACAAGTCAGTAAGAAACAAGGATGGGCAATCAATAATAGCCACACTTTTATCCATAAACTCATTCCCACAAACATATTTTAACAGCATTCCATACTTCAGCTACAATTAGATAATATTCTTGCAATGCTGATTAGATATGAGACTAAATAATAGAACAGTCAAACCCAAACTCCAAACTTGTATATCCACAGTAGGTTTTTTTTTTCTCCTACAAACTAATGGAGTGAGAGATCCAAACAAGAGGGGAAATGATTGAATTGTTGATAAGTAAACATTCATTCTATTCAAAGTTCAGGTATGCCGTACCCTTTGCTTTCATAAAGATGGGAAACTTGCTTTGAAAAGTGCTAATGAGAGTTGAAAGTTACCTTCAAGAAGTTATGCATATTTCAAAAGAAATAAAAGTCATTATGCATTCTCCCTAAAGAGGATACAATCTCAAACTGTCAAAACCCTAAACTCTTCTACATATATTACATATAAATGCCATCTTTTTTTAAACCTCTTTCCATTTTTTCTTCTAAATTAGCTTAGTGGGCCATGGTATTTACAGTATCTTGGTCCGGCCTGTGAATAATGTGACAGGTAATTTCTTCACTTCTTCTTGCCTATAGTTAAGTTTGACTGAAGATACGGAAAACAACTTTTATTACTTAGGTGGTAAAAATAAATGTTCTGTAAGCCATACGGAGCTAGGTTCTGGACAGCTAGCATAAAATATTGCATAGTGAATTTATATCTGCCAAAAAATAATTTAAAAAACTAGGGACATTTTATACTAATGTACGCTAAAATATTTTCTCAAAACAAACTGATAATGTTGATAATAATCTCAATGTACCTGTGATGTTACTGGAGAGCAGGCTTCTCAACATCAAAAAAGTATTCTGCTTGGATGTGCTCAAAAGATGAATAGCAAATAAATAATATTCATAACTGTGTAGCACTAATTTTAAGGATTAATTCTTTATGGTAAAGAGAATGGCAACATTCAAAGAATGGCATAGTAATAATAGTCTATTCCTATCTCTACAATGGATAAGGACATGCCTTCTCCAAAAGCCTATGGTTGCAAACAACATGAAAATTCTCTCTTAAGATAGTATAATTTAGCTTCGTTTAGTTTATAATGATTATGATTAAATCTAAACTATTATAAGCAAACCACCATCTGGAACCATAGCAAATCAAGAGTCTATTTTCTATGATGACCAATCATGGAAAGCTTATTCAGACTTCCACTTTGCAATATTGTATAGTAATGTGATTAGATAATCATGCAGACCAATGAACCCAGCTAACTGGAACATAAACAAATGTACAGGGTGTCACTTGGAAATACTTAAGTACTTTATCAGGGCCTCCTGACCCAAACTGCTAAAGTTATTTTAAAGGAATAGGAAGGAAATTTAACAGCAACTGTTCTAAATCTATATGAACAGATATTTAAATGAGGGAAAAAGGATTAGAAAAGGTAAACATTTTATATGTAGTTTGCAAGTTCAAATGAACACTTCAGGAATAGAATAGAATCATAGTCAAGAAGCTGTAAATTGATTTCCTAAAAAAGCATTGTTTGGGGTTGGATTTTGCCTCCAAGATGTTGAAATCTTCACACCCAATACCTTAGAAAATGATCTTATTGGGATATAGGGTCTTTGCAGATTATTAAGCTAAAATGAAGTCATTAGAGTAACTCTTAATCCCATATGACTGTGACTGTATTAAAAGGGAAAATCTTGACACCAAAAAGAGCTAGGTAGAATGCCACATGAATATTGGAATTATGCTGCTACAAGCCAAAGAATGCCACAGATTTCCAGCAAATCACCAGAAGCTAGGAGAGAGACATGGAATACATTCTTCTTAATAGCCCTCAAAAGGAAACAACCCTTCTTACTGACACCTTGATCCTGACTCATAGGCTCTAGGAATGTGAAACAATAAGTTTTGTTGTTTGAACCACGCAGTAATGGTAGTACACTTTGTTACAGTAGGCCCAAGAAATGAATACACTGTTTAAATATGGATTAATGTAATTCAGAGTACTGTTTCATGGTTGTACCCTCTTGGTACAAACATAGTACACAAAGATGGTTAAGGCAAAACTTGCAGATTCAACCAGCATATACACTATTAGGAGAAAAAGTGAATAAAATGAACTTCAAGGCATTACCCTATTAGATGTCATGAGAATGATAAAAAGAATAGCTGTGTTGAGGGAAAGATAGGTTATTCATAGGACTATTAAAAAAATTGTTCACTGGAAAATATAGAAGGTTGCTAAGCCAGGGAAAGGAAAGGGAAGAAGGGCATAAGTAAGGACCCCTTTTGGAGGTTAATATTTAAGCAGTTTGCAAGATGAAGTGGTGGCAGGAAAGTCTACCAAAACAGGAGAACAAAGTCTTTATGAGGGCATAATGAATGGCCAAATTGGGCAGCAACTGCTAGAGATTCAATGATAGCAATGAGATACTTTTTTTTTTTAAGATTTTATTTATTTATTTGACAGACAGATCACAAGTAGGCAGAGAAGCAGGCAGAGAAAGAGGAAGGAAAGCAGGCTCCCTGCTGAGCAGAGAGCCCAATGTGGGGCTTGATCCCAGAACCTTGGGATCATGACCTGAGCCGAAAGCAGAGGCTTTAACCCACTGAGCCACCCAGGCAACCCAATGAGATACATTTTTAAGAAAAAAAAAATTGAATTCAGCAATAGAGTGACTGGCAAAAATAGGAGTTAGAAAAAAAGGGGGAATGAAGAAGAAAAGAGTCAACAATAATTTGAAAAATTAGAGCTTGGGTAGATGAGCTTATGGCTATGTTCTGGGGAAGTGATGTTATCACATGTTTAGATTCTGAATTAAGAGGACTTTATAATACACAGAAACCTTTATAAATGGACTCTACCAGTAGCCAATCCATGGATGATTCCAGAAATGGACTCTGAATATTACCATGGAAGAAGCCATCATGATGCTACCTGTCACTGTGACCTCTGGAGAGGCCCAGGAGTTTGTAGACTTGTAACACCTGCTGCTCTCTGCTGAAATTTCTACTTCTCTGATTCACTGTCTGGCAGGTACAATCTCAGTTTTATTTTTCTTCCATAGCGCTCTTGAGATTTACATTATTTATGGTGGATGTATCTGTATTTCGTGAAGGGTTCAAGAACCTATGGCAATGTTAACAAAGTTTTAAATATATATGTAAATACTAAGAAAATAAAAATAATTAAAAGTTTAAATGAATCACTCTGTTCAATATGACCCAGACACTTTATGTGTAGAGAAATCACTTGGCATTGAGACTTGGCTTCCTTTTATTTCCATTTATTTGTTCATGTTCATGCCTGGATGCTCTAAAGAGATTGCAAATCTCTTGAGCACCGTGGATTGTATCATAGCTTTCTTTGTTCTCAATGCATAGCATATTGTTCTGCACATAGTTTGTGCTCAATCAAATTTAATTGATGGTGATGATTAACATTTTTTAAAGAACAGAAAGATTAACTTTTTTTCATGTTACCATAATACATTTGTTCCTTTCCATTATTTCTTCTCTCTAGAATATTTTTTACAAACATAAACAAGTCTAACAGATGTTATTGGGAAACTTTTAGGGTCATGACTATGAGTCTGGTATCTTTTTTAGCATCACAGTTAAATTTTCTGTTGTTTTTTTTTTACCCCCCAAGGATTTTATTTATTTATTTATTTATTTGAGAGATACAGAGATAGTGAGAGAGATCACAAGTGGGAAGGAGGGAAAGCAGCAGGCTCCCTGCCTAGCAGGGAGCCTAACTTGGGGCTGGATCCCAGGACACTGGGATCATGACCTGAGCTGAAGGCAGAAATTTCACCAATGAAGCCTCTCAGGCGCCCCCAACTTTCTGCTTAAAATAAGCTAAATTCCATTCTTCATTTTTAGAACAATGCTTCATATTATATATGAAAAAATGGAATCAAAAAATAAAATGGATAAAATAGAAATACAAATACATTAAAATTCAGGGCAATATCGATATACTTTCTGCTTCCACACTAACCTCCATCCATCCACTCACCCACCCATGATGAAGTGACCTTTTTCCTGTGGCATCTCCTGAAAAGTGACATCAGAGAATGATAGAGTACAGTGTGGTACAAGTCTATTTTGTTGTTGCCTTACAGGTTAATCATTGTGTGTGGCAGCACCAGCTATTTTGAAGGGGTGGCAAGCCCACTCTCCAGAGACATTCATCATGCCCTGGGCCTCTTGACAACCTGCGCCCCTTCTCCACCTCTCAACACACGTGTCTGCCTTGGTGCAGTCCTAAGTCGGTATCTATAATTTTAAAATTATGACCTTGGAATCATTAAAAGCTGACTTATGTTCACTTTTAATTCTAATTCTTTTCTTGTCCTCCTCCCCTCCCCCGTCCTATCCTCTTAGGAAGCTATGACCTTGTTGAAGAAATCCTATATACTGTTTCCTTCCAGTAGTTTTGAACAATATACTAGAACTTTCATAAGGCAATCTCTGACACCTGTCAAGCTAGTTGTCACACATTTTTTATTTTCCAGCTTCAACATTTCAAATACTTCAAAGCTTCTTGAAGTTCAGCCTTAGGTTACATGCCTTGATAAATTTGAGCATAGACTCCTTTATGAATGTCATCCTGGTACTGATTATTAAATTAATTACAAATTTACTGTTTCTCTGGCTGGACCCTTCAGTTAATATCTTAGCCATATTATTTCTATTTTTATACCTGGAAAGACATTAAATTATCTTGATCTATGCTGACACTCATTTCCAAACACAGACTACACATTGACTACCTTTACAAAATAGTTTAATGAGTTAGTAAATTAATATTGAATAAATTAATATAAGAGAAAATCAATTAAAGGACAGTGTACTCACTTTGCCTATCAGATTGGTAAATATATATTTTTTTCTTTTTAACGAACATGGTTGGCAAGAGTAAAATTAAAGAACAATCCAATGCTTTACCATAAAGGTTTTAAAATATACCACCATTCAGGAAGATCTTTTTCCAACACCTCAAAGGGCTTAAAATATTCATAATTTGATCCAAACTTTATACCCATGAATCTACTTCAGAGGAACTGGAGAGAGGAACAAATATCAAGTCTACAGATTTCCACAAAATATTATCTATGATAACAAGACAAAGTAGGCAAACTTATAGAATAAAAGGTGAATAATTACATCAACTTATGATATAATAATATTATGGTTTATTATGCTTTAAAACAGTCTGAAAACTATATTAATTCATCTTAAATGAATAGCAACAGTGTATACAGAGCATGATTAAAAATTGATTAAAGAAGTTAGGTAAGAAGGAGGGAAAAGGGAAGGAGATTAAGGTTTGTAAGCACATCATAGCTATGATCAAAATATTAATTTTAAAAAATGTATCCATCCATTCATTCATACATTTGCTTAATGAATGTAAAATTACCAGTAACTATATTTTAGGCAAAGAGTAAAATTATTTTGCTTTCCAGTATAGTATTTTAGTTATATTCTGTTACATAGCAGAGCTCTCTTTACAGGATATATTAGAAAAGACTATGGCTACCAACAGAATATAAGAAAACTAAATGCTGACTAAATTCGTAACCAGAATTCCCTACTATCTAGCTTTCTGATTTGTGTTTTAGTTTGGAATTTACATTTTTCTCATTAAGAGTCAAACACAGAAATTTCTACTGTTCCTCTGTCAAAAAATATCCAAAGATATTTCTTTGCTCAAAATATTTTGGTATGCATATACACACCATTTGGGCTCATAAAACACAATTCCATAAACTTTTCACAGTAATATATGATCATAATCTTCAAAATGGAGTAGATGGCAGAGAACATAGCACTTGAAGATTGCCCAGAGTTTGTTCAAGATTCCATCATGCATTTCTTTACTTAGAAAGTTTGCTAAAATGAAAACTTGCTCTAGAACACATGTCCCAGAAAATGGGTCTGTTTAACTGAATATTTTTCAATTTGACAACTTCTCACTTTTTTTATACTTCATTAAGCTTAAATTTTTTTTTCTAGATTCTATTTATTTATTCATGAGAGAGACAGAGAGAGAGAGAGAGGAAAGTTGGAAGGGAGGCAGAGGGAGAAGTGGGTGCCACATGGAGCAAGGAGCTTGATGTGGAACTCAGTCTCAGGACCTTAGGATCATGACCCAAGCCAAAGGTATATGCTTAACAGACTGAGCCACCCAGGCACCCTAAGCTTGAAAATTTGAAACACATTTTCAACATATCCTGAAAGTGATTTGTTGTATTGAGTACCTCATAACTTCAAGGTCCCAACCTTTAGATAGCCACACCTTTTAGAACCCAGGTTAAATCAACACCCAGCTGATACTGCCAATGATCCTATAATGATTGGTTAAGGTCTCCAGTTTTCTTAGACACAAATCTTAGATAACACACTCACTCAAGGCATTTGAGCAGGTTTCTTCAAGAATATATATTTTCCTACACCAGGACTGTCAATAGTTTGACATACCTAAAGTTTAGTATGTAGAGTTTAGTCACTTTATTTCCAAGGTCTTTTGACCTTAAATCAACTCAAAGGGATGTGCCTACTTAGAATCCATGACTCCCTTTCTGGATTAAGTTCTAGTTACCTTGAATTCTAGACTCTCAGAATTTCCTACTCACGTGGCCTTATATCTGTTTCCAGTGACGAGCCTTCTTTTCCAGGTCTATAATCTCCAAGGAAGACTGTCCCTCCAGTATGAAAACCTAGACCCAGGAAGTAGGTGAGAAGTAGCCATTTATGGGTGCTAGGGACTATGCTTGCAAGTGCAGACTGGGTACAGATACATGTATACAAGGGCCCTCATGGTACGGGAGGGTAAGGGTGGGCAGAATAAGAATGGTGGCCAAGGATCAAGGATCAGGAGCTGAGGGTCAGTTCTTCCTCTGTCACCACATTTTGATACATGGATTCTGAGGGATTCTCATGAGTCTAAGAACATTAAATTCAACCCTTCCCAATAATTTTAAACAGATGTTTGTCAGATCAGGAGGAAAGAATATATTTTTTTCAACATTTTTTAGTTTGATTTATACCATTTAAATAATAGGTACACATAACAGCCCCCATTTGTACCATCGCCTTGTACCCTGAAATGTTAGGGGGAAATTGGGTTAGAGCTTCACCTATAATCAAATTAAATACATTAAATCACTTGAAATAGACTAAATTTCAGAGTCAACTAAAAAAAAAAAAATGTGTATAGAGTGGGAGGAAAGGATCGAAAGGGATTGGATGCAGAAAACCATCCAGAAAAGGCAAGGGGAGAAAAAGAATAAAAGGATATGAAGAATATGACCTTATGTGCAGGAAAAGGTAAAAGAAGCCAGATGGGAGAGGGGAGAGAGAAAAAAAAAAATTGAGGAAAGAAGTGTGAAAAAGAACAGAACATACAGAATAGGAATTTAACAGAGAACAGCCACAGACAGCTGCATTGGGCTGGGAGTAGGAATAACTAAGTCTGGACTTAATTTATTGTTTTTATGTTGCTGTTATTCTAGTCTCTGATTCTCTTTAAGCTTCTATTTCCTTTTACTACAGAGTAATGAATTAAGTTACCTGGGTTCAATAATCAATGTTGCTCTAGAAGTAGCAATGAATCTGTGAGTGTTTTCTTTTTTTTCAGTCACTTTAGCAGAAAAATTCTGGGCCAAGCACATTTGCAGACCCATCACTCATATGACCATCCTCCACCTAAGAAGACTCTGATCTTGCTTTGACCACTTGGATTGTCCAAAGTCACAACTGGTGAGAGTCTGCACACCAACGACAGCCAATAGAGCTTCCATTCCTAACCTGAACCTGTAGCCAGTATAGAAAAGTGCTTTGAATTTAACCTCAATATTTTGCCATGTCCTAATTTTATTTTATGACTTCTAACAATAAGTCTCAGCAATAATAATACAAAATTTCTTTTCAGTTCCATTTCCATATATGTATACCTGAGTGACAAATCAGAAATTATCTCTAGGGGCGCCTGGGTGGCTCAGTGGGTTAAACTTCTGCTCAGGTCGTGATCTCAGGGTCCTGGGATCAAGCCCCGCATCGGGGTCTCTGCTCAGCGAGGAGCCTGCTTCTCCCTCTCTCTCTGCCTGCCTCTCTGCCTACTTGTGATCTCTGTCTGTCAAATAAATAAAAATTTAGAAATAAATAAATAAATAAAATATTTTTTTAAAAAGAAAGAAATTGTCTCTAAACATGGAGTATGTATAACATTTCTAATGTTCTGATAAGAATTATCAATGAATAAAAATTAAGTGACAAGATACTAATTTAAGGAACTAAAAATGACTTTGTGCATAAAGTCAGTTAATTTTTTTCTACTTTTGCCGATTTATCAGTACTACATAAACACCACACTATTTAGACTTAAAACATTTTCACGAATAAGAGAAAAATGGGTCAAACTAATTTCAATGCTAATGCTATTGACAAGAGACTGTGAAAATCAAAATACTGATAAATACTTTGTTCTCTTTCAGAATCTTCTCCATTCTTTTAAAATCACAGGGACAGAGCATCATGAAAGACTGAAGACAACTGCAGCTCTTTTGAGACTAATATAAAATCTAGAACTTTCATGAGGAAGCAATAGTGATCTTTAAAAACCAAGTGGCCTTGGCTTCAATCCATTTCTTTTTAACATTTATGAGACTTCAAAAGCCACTATTGTATCTTTCTTTATAGTTTCTGTAGAAACATTTGGCTATTAAATAAAACAAACAAAACCATAAGCTTCTGTGTGAAACACTATAAACTATGAAACAAATGTTGAAAACCTGCAATTCTAGATGCAAATAAAATTGTATGGAGTTGTGGAGATTAAGGAATGGACAAGGAAATTCAATCATGGCCATAGTCATCACCCACGGGTGTATGAAATCTAGATATGCTGTTTCCTTCTGGAGTTTATAGTTAAAGCATATGGGTACCAAACTGCTGTTAACATTTTAATTATTCATTTTAAAGAGTCATCTAAATTCATCCCCAAAATAGTTTGATTTTTTTCAAAGATTTATTTATTTGAGAGAGAAAGAATGAGAGAGAACATGTGTGTGGGAGGAAGGGCAGAGAGAGACCAAGAGGGAAAGAAGCAGACTCCCTACTAAGTGGGGAGGCTCATGTGGAGTTTGATTTCACAACCCAGATCTCACAACCCCAGATCATGATCTGAGCCAAAACAAAGAGTTGGCTGCTTAACTGACTGAGCCACCCAGGTACCCCTCCTCAAATGGTTTTGGATTTCAAAAATCCTACTTGAAGAAATATGTCATTATCCTTAAAATTAGAAGACACAAATTTGTCCTTGTCCTCATCTTCCAAAATGAACTTGGAAATAAAATGATAAATGCTATTTGTTTTGGACAAGACTTTGTAAATTACTGTAAGGAAATATTCATATCAGTTTTGTCATTATATGTAAATTATAAGCTCATTTTAAATTCAGTTAAGAAATATTACCCACTTCCAGCTATTGCTTAACTTTAAAAATTGTCAAAGCTGAAATGTTTAAAACCTTTGTATAGGAAAGTAAGAATAATAAGAACCACACATTGCACTATATAGTGGGAGATGGAAAGTATTTTAGAACTAGTTCATTCTATGTTGAAAATCTCAAGAAACAGTTTAAGAGTAGGGGGAAAAGCCCAGATATCTGGCAGTGCAGTGCTGGTTTGAATCTTATTCTACCACTTAGTAGACAGGTTGGCCAAGTTACTTGACCACCTGGTGCCTAGGTTTCATCTTTAATGAAAATGGCAATACTAGTACTCTCCTCATAAGTACTAGTTACAAGTACAATGATTAAATTAAATGAATGAATATGTTTAAAGGTTTTAGAACAAAACAATTTCTACCACAGATGATCTATGTGTTAAATATAATTTTCCTTGATACTACTCTGCCTCTATCACTTCACTCTATAGTAGAAGCTGTCTTAGCCAATATGATTTGTCCCATTGACTGGCAGGTTAATTATTTAGAAGCTGGTTCAAATAAATAATCAGTAAAAATAAATAAATAAATAAATCTCTAAAGTATATGTTAATTTAGAACTTGTGAGTGCATGTTTATTGGCCAGTATTCTGATGAAAAGCCAAGACCTTTTCTCTAAATACTGACCTGTTGAATCTGTTCTTTCCTAAACATCATTTACATTTCGAGCTGCTTTTTTCTTTAAAGTGGAATTATTAAAGGTGTTTGTGAAGTAGATAGAAAGCAGAATGCATTAAATAATGCATTAAATAAAAATTCATTGTATTAAATAAAAAATTTTAAAAAATTAATGCATTAAATAAAAATGCAGATTACTGCAATTTCCCCAAATCTTTAAGAGTTGCCTGGTCCACTGCATATCAATTTTTTATTAGCAATTCACCATTTATAGCATTATCATTATAGGTTTCTTAGAAGTAATTTTTTTTCATATTCATGATTCATAAGTTTATAGAGCAATTAAAATACCTTGTTATTTATAACAAGTGCAAAGGGCATATATAGATCTGAGAATATAGCCAGATCCGGGCAAGCATATCATATCAGCTGAGAAAACACAAGTGTGTAAAAATTCAGAAAGGATCTACTATGATGAACTTCAAGGAGGCCTGGACATTGATCTTTGTGTTCTAAAGGAGTGGAAATTGTCAATGAATTCTACAAGTTGATTAAGTGGAAGTCAGTTAAGAGAACTTGACCATACTTTCTTTACTTGGTTATTTATATGTCTGAGTCCTAAGCTAGACTGTGACCACTTCACAAGAAGGAGAGCAGATTTTATTCATCTCTGAATTTCTAACATAGCACTGGATTACAGCAAGGACTTAGTAACTGCTGGCTAAATAAATGAATGAGTTTGATTTAGCAAATATCTGAATATATCACATTTAAGTCACCCTATATTCTTAACTTAAATATTGCCAAAATTACAACATGGTTGGTCTGTCATTACTCTGTGTAAGCACTATTACTAAAATTATAAAAACATCTTTATAAAAACAAACTTCCTCATAACAGGGATGATCACAAGACAATCCCTGAAAATATCATTACAGCTAAAATACAGTACATTTATAATATATTTTGATCTAATGGTGGTAGGCATTTGGAATAAATGTTCTTATTTAGAATTCCAAGCAAGGACAACTGCTAGGGGAAATCTGTCCTCCTTGAAGCCATTCCTAAATATTAAGCAATTTGAAGTATGATCTTTTGAATTATCCATTTGAGTCTTAAGAGTCCCTTCATTCTTTGTTTTTTTCAATATCTGTCTCATATTTCAATTTCTTGTGTTTACTCCTCAGGCTCCTAGAAGCATACAGCAACTTTAATAGCACTTCCTCTGTGACAGGCATTTCATATACTGTACAATCAAAGCTTTTCAAGTCTGCTCTATAACTGTTGATTTGTTGATTGGGATTTAACCTTCTCTTCTAAAAGAAGGCTTCTCAGAAGTGGAATGCTTTGTAGAGTCACAGTTTATGAGAGTGTTATATTCCCTACTTCATGCTGTTTGTCAATGGCAATGGGATGGCAATACCCAGAGAAGCCTGGAAAATAGACACATAGGTTTATATGGAATCTCAGTTCAGATTCTTGAAAAAGAGCAACGTTGAACACCTTGTCACACAAATAAAGGATGAGGTAGGCTAGTTTAACCAAGGCCATGTCCCCAAATCAGCATTTCTCCATTGTGATCAGAGGCCCTCGGGACTCCCTGAGATCAACACTCTTTTCATATTTATAATGACATTACATACCTTCATGCTTTCATTTTCTCTCTCTACCCACTAGTGTACAAGTTGCACAAAGCTCACCAATATGGTTTTAGATTCCACATTGAAACTAACCATTAGAAAACATACTTCTCAAGTCTCAGTGTAGTATCAAAGAAAAATACTTGCCATTATATGAAAAGACTGTCACACCAGATTTCCTTCATCCATTTCAACCAAGACAACATATAACAACAGATTAAAGTGTAGAAACACATATGAGAATCCAGCTATGCCATATAATCTCACAATAAAGAGATTTGTTAAAAGGTAAAATTAAAATAATGCCACTCTTCTAATTTATAGTTTCTTGTCTTGGGAGATATAATCCTCTTTCATAAAAATAAGTTATTTATATTAATTTGTAGAAGGTTTATTATTGATTTTTTAAATGAATGAATATATATATATATATTTTCTCAGGTTTTTTTTGTTTTTTTTTTTTAAAGATTTTATTTATTTATTTGTCAGAGAAAGAGAGGGAGAGAGAGCAAGCACAGGCAGACAGAATGGCAGGCAGAGGCAGAGGGAGAAGCAGGCTCCCTGATGAGCAAGGAGCCCGATGTGGGACTCGATCCCAGGACGCTGGGATCATGACCTGAGCCGAAGGCAGCTGCTTAACCAACTGAGCCACCCAGGCGTCCCTATTTTCTCAGTTTTAATTCCTAATGTAGTAAATCTTTATACATATTAGCCACATAAACAAAACCTTCTTTGTTTGTTTTCAATACTTCAAAACTTCTTTGAAGTTTTCAACACTTTTAGAGGGTAAGTGGGTTTTTAGAACAAAATGTTTAAGAATCTCTGCCCTAAGTGAATTCTCTGATCTGAAAATAATAATACCATATCATTTGATTGCCACTGAAAGCACTCTACACAAAATAAATTACAAAGAAAAGTAATGAACTAGAGAAAACTCTAAAGAACTCCTTTCCATTCCAATTATCATGAAGTAGAAAGGTAAAAATCTCGTTTTTTAAGTGACTACATAAGTTTCATAGCTATCTATGAAACAGATTCTACCAGACATTGCAAAAGTATCAGAACAACTTATGCATGGGTACACACAAATATTTGTTTCCTTAATCCAAGTGCTTGCTTTCCCTGCCCCCTCAGAGATAGAGAGGTGGGGAAAGGGGCAGAGAGAGAGAGAGACAGAGAATCCTAAACAGGCTCTACAACCAGCTCAGAGCCCATAATGGGATCCTACGATCCTGAGACCATGACCTGAGCCCAAATCAAAAGTTAGCCACTTAACCGAATGAGCCACCCAGGAACTCCTCCTTAAGTCAAGAGCTTTTAATTGACTTTTGAACTGTTATTGTCTGTTAACACAACAGTGTCAGTGACTAAGTTCCAAACAGAAAGTGTAATGGAAGAATTATCACTAGGTAAAATAAAATATTCTTCTAGTTAGAGAATAAAATATGAAGAATTGAGATGTAAACTATGAGTTACTTTGCTCCAAAATGTGTGTACATGTATTGTAGTGTTGTATCTGTATTGTTCCTGTGCAAATTGATTATTTTTATGTGATAAAATTACCTTAATGTTAATGTCCATACATACACCCAAATACTCATGCTGTTATATATCAGTTTAAGGATCAAAATTGATATCAGAGCCATCTAACTAAAAAGAATAAGTTTCAAAATACCTATGCTACTTGGTTTTCAGTTGTTGGGTTACTGAATGATATTGAAACAATTATGCAAAAACCTTGGCTGTATAAAAGCTATAATACCTCTTTATCTCGTTATCATTTAAATGTTAAATGCTCCATTATAGAGGTAAATTGGGTTCAAAAAACAATGTTTCAAGCGGAAGAGCAAAAAATATAAGGTTAAACAGCGTGAGGAACCAGAGCTTCAATTTGTGATAGAGAGTTTACTAGGGCATGGATTGATCTTCTGATATACTAAGAAAGCCAGACCCTCTGACATGCCCTATGGAGAGTAAATATACTGATCTGGAACAAAAATTATGTGAAACAGCTGTTAAATGACAGAAGAAATGTGCATTGGACCAGCAGCCTGTCATAAATATTGCACTCTTAATCAGAAAGCATCTGTCTTTTCATTTCCTTTTCAGCAATCTCTGCATTGTATTTAATCTGTGCAGAATGCTTCTCCTAACAGGTGCAACAATGTTTACAAATTGAAAACCTTATTTAAATGAAACTTACAACTAGAGACATTTCAATTAACAGGGCAATATTTTATGAGAAGGAACAATTCTAGCATTTGGCAAAGCCATACATTGCTTTGCATTTGTGAAATTTAATTATTGAAAAATTTGAGTGTAGACAACAAAAAAAACTAAAGATGAAATACGCCTCATGCAATCTTATTGAATAAAAGCACCCAGGGAAAAGGTATTGGTGGAAATATGGAACCATGAAATATTAGGGATGGATATTATAAAATGTCATGTTTCACAAAAAATAATTTTTTTAAAGATTTTATTTATTTATTTGACAGACAGAGATCACAAATAAGCAGAGAGGCAGGCAGAGAGAGAGGAGGAAGCAGGCTCCCCGCTGAGCAGAAAGCCTGATGCGGGGCTCAATCCCAGGACCCTGGGATCATGACCTGAGCCGAAGGCAAAGGCTTTACCCCACTGAGCCACTCAGGCGCCCCACAAAAAATATTTTTAGAATAATACCCCATATGTCCATTAAAATTGGTGTCTGAGGCACTAGTTTCTTTTCCTACAGTTTTTTTTCCCCCTTTATCATTCACTTGTTGAAACTGACTATAATAGATCCATAATCAATCTGTTGGAGAAAAAAAATTAGCAAAAGCACTGAAGTTTAGCATACAAATAAAATTTAAATAAATAATGTCTCCCCAAACACAAGCATAATTTTAAAATTAGCTCATTTAGAATACATACAATTTATAAAGTGAAAAGTACTATAGAATTATCCACCTTGGGCTCTTTTACTCAAAATGAGGGTGGTGATAATGAACCTAGTTCCTACAAGAGCTATGGAGGTAATGCAGGCAACGCAAGTCTCGGGAAACGTGGCCTATTAGATTGTTTTGTTTCATTTCCCAATTTGTGATAGCAACAGGCATTGAAGAAATATTCTTCTTAACTGAACTCTAGGACAAACAACATGCAGACTCCTTAATAAAGAACATGGCAAGCTGGTGAGTAATGCACAATTTAGCCAATTCTTTCCATGGGGGAAAAATGTTTCCAGACATCCAGTTTTTCAACAAAGCTCAAAGCAAACAGAATATATCTGTGAACTGAATTTTGCCCAAGTTGCAATCTTTAGTGTAATAGCTGAGAACATGGGCTTACTGATAAACAGATCCAAATCAACTTCTATCTTGGCTATTTATTAGTTTTATGACCTTGGATAAGTTACTTGATTTTAAGCTTCATTTCATCCTCAGCAAAAAAGCATTAATAATAATAGCTAACTCATAATGATATTGTAAATATTCAGTAAGATGAAATAAAAATCTTTAGTACATCAAGTACTCAATAAGTGGTAGATATTTTATAAATTATATGCATAATATGTGTAATATGTAACTATAAATACACATACATTATATTTTTAAACCTAATTTCAAATTCATGAAAAAGATTAATTTCCTCCCTGCTTTACTAATTGACATAGGGTGAATGTTCTTTATATGATGGATAAAGCCTGTCAATATTTATAATTCCTCTCAATGTATACAAATGTTTATTATAGGTTAATTCAGAAAGCAAAGATTATTATCTGTTCTTGGAAGAATTTGCTATACAAAATTATCTCACATGAAGCATTTATATTTTGCAAAGGACAAACGCATTAAAATTTTTTCCACACTAAAGCATTATAAACAAGGTAATTTGTTATAAAGCATAGGGGATTCTCTTTTAATTGTCTTTTTAGAGACAAATACAATAAAAATAATTTTCTTATGGGAATTGGATATTTGGGGTATAATTTGGAAAAAAAAAAAAAAAAACTGATCAGCTCTCTCAGACTAAGCCAGTTCTACTGGATTGACTTTAGCCATAGGAATTTCACAATGGTAACAGTGTCTTTTCAGAACTTAACTATGACCTGTTTCCAAATCTTTCTAATGACACCTCAGATCCTTTCAGTGATCCTCCTTATATCCCACCTCTTCATCCTTAGAAGCTTGTTTTCCCTAATAATTAACAAGCTCCTCTTTTCCACTAATGTGTTGTTGTCTAAAAAGTTTGGAGATTCTTCCATTAATATGTTGAACCTACAATCAGATAATAATACCTGTGATGATAGCTGGAGTTGATGGAGCCTTATTGTGCGCTCAATATTAGATAAATCCCTTCCATGTACATCTCATTTAATCTCACCAGGGCTCTAAGGAGTAGATTCTTTAAGTATACCAAGGTTCCTCATCTGCAAAATAAGTCTGAAAGAGGTTAACTTGTTTGTCTCATAAGTACCAGAGTTAAGAGTTAAGTACAGACCCATTCTTAAGGCTATACTATACTGTCTGTCTAAATTCTTAGCTTAAGATTCAACCATGGTGAATTAGACATGGATGGAATAAAAGCTATCATTCAACATGTTCACATGACAGGAGCTAGATGGGCTGAAATAGGAGGACGATGAAGAAATATTAAAAGATATCCAGCAAGAAAATTCAAAATGAGCTATTGTTTTTTGTTTGTTTGTTTGTTTTAGATTATATTTATTTATTTGACAAACAGAGATCACAAGTAGGCAGGGGTGAGGGGGAAGCAGGCTCCCTGCTGAGCAGAGAGCCCGATGCGGGGCTCGATCCCAGGACCCTGAGATCATGACCTGAGCCAAAGGCAGACACTTAACCCACTGAGCCACCCAGGCGCCCTGAGCTACTATCTTAATACATTGATTTCATTAAAGTGTATATAGTGAGCTTGGTAAAAGATAAGCTACCTCTATGCATGGATCCCATTTTTACACAACAATAGCATATGAAAATACAATTAAAAAAAGAACAGATAAATTGTAGTGATAACTTTTCCATTACCCAAGAAATCACCTCATTGCAATAGGATTCACCCAGAGTTTCTCCCTCCATGAATTTAAGTCATTAGTGACCATTAGCTGTTTACAGAGGAACTCAGGGATGAGTGTGGGAGTGCTGCTGAGAAACAAACCAAAATATCACTAAAGCTATCAGCAATTAAGATACTACACAGCTGAAGTTGTGCCTATAAAAATGTAATTTAAACACGAATTTTCAGGACCATTTATAGTTGAAGAACAAAGCAGGATTAATTCTATTTTCCAGCCACTATTTATGTTGTTAATATAATAATTACCTCAAGTAGGCCACCCAGCATTCAAAAAGCTCCCAATAAAGCATGCACAACTTGTAAAAGGTAAAATATTCCAATAGGTTTAGAACTACAGAGAAACAGTTTTCTGCATCATAATTCTGAGGAAGGTCGAAAGGTTTGAAGTTCAACAAATGGATGAACACAGACTTAGTTGAGGTAAATCAGGATTCTGTGATAATCTTTGGCGAAAAAACGTCCTCTCCTCACAAAAAAGTAGTATCCTTTTGGGCAGGCAAACTATTGACAAACTTCGGGTAGCTAATCCACAAGACTCACATTAATATACAATACGTGAAACGCATTTTCCCTTGGGCAAGAAGAGAAGAATCTATTGCCCATGTCATCTGTTTCTGTGAATACTGAAGATTACAATTATGTTTTGATGTTAATCCAACTACTGCAAATTTCTTGTTGCGAAGCACATTGTGAAAATGTGAGTGACAGTATAAATCTTTTTAAATTGAATTCAATACTATTGAAAAGAGCTGATGTTTTAAAATACTGTTACAAAGCCTCTGAACAACAAGAATAACTCTCTAAATGAAGCAGCCTCCTATAGTGACCTACTTGGTAAGAAAGACAAATAGCCAGGATAAAATCAAATTCTGCATGTCTGCTAAATAGTGTGTATGTGTGTGTGTATGGGTTTGTGTATTTTGCATTTTTAGGAACAATCACCTCTAATGCTTTGATGTCCTCAAAGGCAAATTGCACGGTGGGAACTCCAAGATGGTTGATGAAATAATCAGCATCACCTTGTATCTGTACGGAACTGATGTTAGTTTCTTGGCAGTTAGCTCTTCTGGAACAGTTGAAATGATTTTTCTGAAAGACATAATTTAAATTGTTAGCATACACTATGATTCTTGGGACACCCCAAAATCAGTGCTACTCGAAATACAGTCCATAAATCAGCTGCATCAATGTCATTCAGGAACCTGCTGGAAATATAAATGCTTAGGCTACCCCCTTATCCTCTGGAATGGGAATAGGAACCTTTAGGGATGGAGCTCAGGAACCTACATTGTGACATTTCCCTATGGTTCTGATGCTCACTAAACTGTGACTAGCACTGGACCAAATCAAACTCTGCTTGCTGTTGGTGCTTCAAAACCATTTTTATCACAGCTTTATTATGAACTGCAATGATTCTTTAATTTGAAATATTTTTAAATGCTGTTGAGTCCCTAAAAAGTTTAGGGTTTTTTTTAATTTTTCAGAAAATTTAAAAGATGACTTTGTAGGTTATAATTCTATTCTTCTTAGAATTTTTTTTTTTTTGAAAACCATAGAAGGAATTTTCTCCATTTATTCTTAAAAGTATATTCCCTCAAGTCTTAAGTTTGAACTTTTAGGGAAAAATACCAATCTCCTCACACATAATCATGAGAAAAGTAAGACATTAGCAGTGAGAACAACACATCTCACATCAAGCAGAAAGTATATATTCAACACATATTTGTCACTGTATCAAGACATTGACTCTTCAACACCCCCCCTCCAAGTTTCTTTGGCATGATATAATTTCAAAAATACTTTTAAATATAACTGATCAAAAGATTTGGAAATTATAGTCTAGTATTTAGAAAGTGAACTGTTGCAATTTTTTTCAACTACAGTGCTAGATTTTTCCAACATATAACAATGTTTCAGTATCTATCCAACTTTTTTGGAGGACCTGATAGATCTTTGCCACGAAGTTAAAATCAATTAAAATGGAAGGCCTGTGTGAAAGTTTATAAACAAGACAAGGTTTCAGTTTAATGTTACTTATATATATATATATGTGGAGTAAAGCATAAAAACCTAAAATTTGTATAGTGAGCCCCACCAATTTGCTTCTTTTGAAAGTCTGATTTTCTGAAAAGAGAGTCAATTCTCTTTCACTTCCTGATATACTCCTGGGGCAAATTCCTGAAGGTTTTAGATCAACCTGGGACAGTTTTGGCAGGGTTTTAATATTCTCCCAAAAGAGCTACCTTTAAGTACTAGATTATGAAAAGCAAAGAAACTACTTTATATCATGTACAAAATTCCAAGTACTTTTGACAGATCCAGCTGTTGAGAACTAGGACCTTTAAAGGTATTTGTTCAGCCAGACTAGATTTTTTTCCTAATTGAATGTGAATGCCTTTGTCAGGCAAGATATTAACAGGTGTCCCGTCACTGGAGTCTCACTCACAGCCGGCTTCACTCACTCACATTCACTGAATGGTGCCCGGATGCATTTGAATTTGAATTTGTGAAACCTAGACTGTTACACTCTTTAATGTTTTTAATAAGGATTTGATAGAATCTAGTCTTTTCTCTCCCCAGATGCTTAGCCAACAAAATTAAAAATCATTTTAACAAGTGATTTACATGTTTCCCCTTACTTATATCTGAGACATGTATCCTGCTCAACATCAGTGAAAATAGAGGTTTGGCTTTCATTTCTTTATTGTTGTGGTGGTTTTTTTTGTTTGTTTGTTTTTGTTTTTTGTTTGTTTGTTTGGCTTTCATTTCCTTTTGTATATATAATTCTTAATATCCACTCCCAATACCTGCCACACTGTTATTCCTTAGATTTCTGTTAGAGAAATTTCCTTAGAATTTTTTTTTCTCAACAGAAGAATAGCATGGATTAAAAGGAAGCAATTCTAAATTCCACAATATGTGTCTCTGAAGGAATTAAATTAAAAAAATGTAAAACTTAAGTCTAATATATATTTTTTTAAGATTTTTTTTTTTTTTTTTTTTTTTTTTTTTAGAGAGAGAGGAAGTGAGTGAGAGAGAGAGCGCATGAGCTGCGGAAAGGGACAGAGAGAGAGGGAGAAGCAGACTCCCCATTGAGGCAGGGAGCTTGACTCCAGGGACTCTGGGCTTGATCCCAGGATTCTGGCATCATGACCTGAGGTGAAGGCAGATGCTTAATTGACTGAGCTACCCAAGTGCCCCTTACATGTAGTATCTGATCTTATTTTTATTCAGTCATTATTGCTATATAATAGCCTCACTCTTACAACAAGTATGTTTCCCATAGATGCAAGTTGCTAAAACAACGCACATGATTCACTGCAATCAATTCTTGCATTCTTTTTTGCTCTACAAGTTTCACAAAGCACACTTCTTGTTTTGTCTCCACCTTTTACCAGCCCAGAACTTTTTTTTGAAGCCATTACAGATACCCTTGCCTCTCTGTACTTGCCATGGCTAAACCCATTGAATAGCTTTATTATTTTCACTGCATTCCATTTCTGTGATTCCTTCTAGCTACATCATTGCTTACATGTTCTCCGTTTCAGCCAAATCAAAAGGGCAATATCCAGCCTTCAAGATTGTATTCCCTCAAATACTTCCATATTCTTTTCCCTACTCTGGCTTGCTTTACTTCACCCATTTATTAACAAATCTTTCTTTTCTCTAAAGGTTTGTATTACCACCTCTGTCATCTATAAAAAACTTCTTTTATAAACCAAATAAGATGTCAACAGAATGAGCGTTATTAAGAATTGCTTTTCAGGGACACCTGGGTGGCTCAGTGGGTTAAAGCCTCTGCCTTTGGCTCAGGTCATGATCCCAGGGTCCTGGGATAGAGCCCCGCATTGGGCTCTCTGCTCAGCAGGGAGCCTGCTTCCTCCTCTCTCTCTGCCTACCTCTCTGCCTAGTTGTGATCTCTGTCAAATAAATAAATAAAATCTTAAAAAAAAAAAAAAGAATTGCTTTTCAATTATATTTTGACAGCTGAGATCTATTAAAGTACATCGATGGTGCTAAATCAAGATTTACCTATATACCTACATACAGAGGGAGGATAGAGTGCAGGAAAATAGTATTGTTTGGCCCAGATGGCTGGAACCTATAGCTGGAACTACTTGGCTAGTGAGACTTCTGTCAAGATGAAGCACAAATGAAGGGTAAAAGCTTCAAGAAAGCCAACTCAAAATTTGAGGATCAGGGACAACACAATTCCCTGAGGAACCTTCCTAGGGTCTCTTCCTTATCTACGAAGCCCAGCATTTCCCTGCAAAGTTCTGTAGAAGACTTATCTCACCAGCTTATACCATTTTCCCCCTCTTTGCTTCTGTCTCTCTCACCACCTTATCTTCTACTGCTATTCTCCTGTGATTTCACCAGTAATGAGAGGAGGAAGTACTGTACCCTCAAGCCTGTGTTCATTTCGTTCCTTTTAGTGCTTTTGTTCCTAGCTATTTTCAGAGTAAAATAGGATAAAAAGGAACCCAATTTTCAGATTGGAGTTTTTCCCCAGTCATTTCATCTAGGGATTTCCCTTAAGAGTAGAACATTCCTGGCATAGAAATCCCATTCTCTAAAACTTTTTATTATTCAGTACTTTATAATCCAGGCCGAATTCATTGACCTTAAGTGATTCTAAAATCTGTAGCCTAACGTGAAGTGTTTTCCTACACAACACCTCAGTGGATTATAGTAGATCTACATCAGGTAAGAGATAATGACCTACTCAACCCCTGTGAACACTTATATCTGAGAGGGAAGTAGAAAGAAATGTTAATTTCCTTCATTTTACTAGAAGTTAGCCACCATGGGAAAGAGAAGGTTGGTAGCAAATTTGTGCAGGTCAATTAATCTTTTAAATTTATTTAAAGGCTGAGTAAATTAAAATTAAGTATTTCATCCAAGGAGTTCAAAATGTTCCATACTTAACATTTGATAACAAGCACTTTTATTACAGTTCATAAAATAAGCAAGTTCAGGCAATGACTGTGTTTATGTCACTTGTTTAATTTCTCACCACAAGTCTATTGAAGACCTCAAATGTAATCACCATCTCAATCCTAAAGCTGCATGCTCTTTGCAAGCATACTTTTAGGCTGAAAAGCAAAACCTTATAGTAAATGATCACATAAGTTAAATACAAAGAAATTAAGTCAACATTTACCTTAATTGAATAGTGATACCAAGGCACATTGACAGATTTCTAAAGTATTTAAAAATATGTTTAATAATTCAAACATTTTATCTCTCCCACACTCTGCTTTCCCCTGCACACATAAGTATTCACTCTATATTTGTAAGAAATCTAAGGTGATTACTTATTCAAATAGCAAGTGTAAGATTCCAAATAAAAGTACCACATGCTACACACTATAATAAAATTAAATCACTTTCTTTTCATTTCAGTAATGTTTTGTAACTTCAGTTGTGTAGAAACAATTTATCTCCCTGGTTTTCCTGAAATCCACAATATAGTAATGTTCTAATCGTGATAATGATGCCTATTGGTATTTAAAAAAATGATTTCTCATTATAGGCACTGAGATGGTTAATTTTATGTGTCAATTTGATTGGGCCACTAGGTACTCAGATCTTTGGTCAATATTATTCTGGGTAGGTCAATGAGGGTGTTTTCAGATGAGACTGACATTTAAATTGATAGAATGACTAAAGCAGATTACTCTCCCTAATGTGGCTAGGGCTTACTTGCCTTAGTTTAAGATCCTGAATAGAACAAAAAGGCAGATCATCACTTCTAAGAAGGAACTGCCTCTGTCTGACTTTAGCTGGGACACAGGTCTTCTTTCTTTAGATTCAACTGAAGCACATCATTTGTTCTGAGCATCAAACCTGCTGTTTGAGGGGCCGGAACTCATATCATGGGCTCTCTGGGTTTGTTCTTTCTGGGACTGCATGGGTCTTTATTTTTATTTTTTCAAGAATTTATTTACTTATTTCAGAGAGAGAATGAGTGCACAAGAGCATGGGAAGGAGAGGGAGAAAGACTGAAGCAGACTCACACTAAGGACAGAACTCTAAGAGGGGCTTGATCCCACAACCTCAACCAAGATCATGACCTGAGCCAAAACTAAGAGTCAAACTCTCAACTGACTCAACCACCCAGGTGCCCCCTTCCCCCTTTTTAAAAGCACATTATAATCACTGTATGTGGTTGTAACCCATTATATGTAATGAGCCATGTATCTTTGGCATTTCTTCAATGTTTATTTAGTTACTATGTGTGCACGTCGTAAGTTCCTTACTTATTTTGGGTGTATTTTTATACCGGTACCTCAACTTCCTATCTATCCCCAGTTCCTCATAATGTATTACAGATCTCCTTTAGTAATCTTTGAGTGGAAACAGGAAGTTATACTTACTGATTCACTTTAACATTTTAAACTGGAAACTTATTTAAGTTATCCATAACACCAGCATCTGATAGTGAATTTCTTATACATAGAATATATTTTCAAATGGTAAACATTTTTAAAAAATCAATAAATATCTTGCAATGCATTTATTAAAGATTAAATTGAGTATGGATAAAACCCAGCTTTTTATCTTTTTTATTTTTTTTTTTTTTTTTTTTTTTTTCAGTTTTTTTTTTTTTTTTTTT